>NW_027976015.1:0-205 GCF_054177405.1 Leptonychotes weddellii
TATTTCGGGGCGCCTGGGTGGCTCAGTTGGTTAAGCGACTGCCTTCGGCTCAGGTCATGATCCTGGAGTCCCGGGATCGAGTCCCGCATCGGGCTCCCTGCTCGGCAGGGAGTCTGCTTCTCCCTCTGACCCTCCCCCCTCTCATGTGCTCTCTCTCTCTCTCATTCTCTCTGTCTCAAATAAATAAATAAAATCTTTAAAAAAA
>NW_027976016.1:0-205 GCF_054177405.1 Leptonychotes weddellii
CGACTATCCAGTTGTGGGTTGTAGAGTGATTGTCTGCTCCTTTATTCTTTTACTATCCCTCCTTAAATTCCAGAGGTCCTCATCTCCCCTACCCATTTTCAACAATGCTCCATTATTCTATCCTCCCTGAACAGCCACTCTCTGGGGTCAATATAATCCCTACCTAGGGCTGTCTCTCCACTCCTTCTGATTATTCAGAAGTAAC
>NW_027976017.1:0-205 GCF_054177405.1 Leptonychotes weddellii
TAGCCTGGTGGTGGGTATTGAGGAGGGCACATTCTGCATGGAGCACTGGGTGTTATGCACAAACAATGAATCATGGAACACTTCATCTAAAACTAATGATGTAATGTATGGGGATTAACATAAGAATAAAAAAAAAAGAGAGAGAAAAGTCGCTTCTAGGTAAGAACGAGGGGGTGAGAAGGAGCGGAGGCAGGCCTGTTGGGAA
>NW_027976018.1:0-205 GCF_054177405.1 Leptonychotes weddellii
GGGGCTGGGGGGTGTCAGTGCAGTGACTGAGGCAAGGAAGTTAGTAGAAAGGAGGGAATCTACATAGTTCAACACTGTTGTAAACGCCACTTCCTTGGTGCTCAAGATACTGGGTAGAAATGGTAAGACTCTGCCTCTGTTGGGGATTGGGAGTACAATTGCAGCTTTAATTATATATATATAATTATATATATATATAATTTTA
>NW_027976019.1:0-205 GCF_054177405.1 Leptonychotes weddellii
GGGCTGTTTTCTGCTTGAGATCTCCGCACCGCGGGCGACACACTGACACGCGGGCACTGTTGAGGCAGCCGAGGCTTCTGGGCGTGGGAGCTCAGTTTGGACACGGATGTGGAGGTGAAAGGGTGTTCTGGCCTCACAGGGGCCTCCAGCTGCTGGAGCCAGTCCTGACCCCTTCCTTCCAGTGGTGTGGGGGCCTCGCGGCAGC
>NW_027976020.1:0-205 GCF_054177405.1 Leptonychotes weddellii
ATCTTTAAAAAAAAAAAAAAAGAAAATGGATCAGAACTCCCTTCTTCTTGCCTTTCTCCTCTTCCCAGTCAAGTTTCCACCTTAGATATTTTTTTCCCTCTTCAACTACACCATGCTCCCACGAAAATACAGTCAAGCCAGAAATCATGTTTTTGCTTTTTCATTACCAAACACTCAACTACAGGGGCATCCTGGAGGTATACTG
>NW_027976021.1:0-205 GCF_054177405.1 Leptonychotes weddellii
TTCTAAAAAATATATTTATTTAATCATCATAACTCCATGAAATAATAATACCATTACCCCCTTGCACTACTGGGTATTTACCCCAAAGATACAAAAGTAGGGATCCGAAGGGGTACGTGCACCCCGATGTTTATAGCAGCAATGTCCACAATAGCCAAACTGTGGAAAGAGCCAAGATGTCCATCGACAGATGACTGGAGAAAGA
>NW_027976022.1:0-205 GCF_054177405.1 Leptonychotes weddellii
GAGGCTGGAGGGTCCTGGGCTGAAGGAGCATCCTCCACACTGGGGGCCTCAAGAAGGTGAGGCCAGCCCGGCTCCAGCATGCCTTCTGCCTTATTTGATTCCAGGACCTCTACCCCCACCCTAAGCAAGGTCAGCTGGCAACTCTGGGGATTAAGAAAACCTAAATGCCTGGGATCTGGTCCATGGGGTAGTCAAGAGCGAAGGC
>NW_027976023.1:0-1102 GCF_054177405.1 Leptonychotes weddellii
TATTTATTTATTTATTTATTATATATTTATTTATTTTTTACTATCCTCACATTTTAAAGGCTACGGTGGACCAAAGGTCAATGTCTAGAGAAAATTTACAATAATAGCTACATTGGTAAAGATAATTTATCTTAATTTTATTTTGTCTATGTTATTTATTTAACATATAGTGTATCTCTGAATTAAAAAACAACAAAAAACTGTATTATCCAACTATTATGGATTGAATTGTTTCCCTCCCCCCTAAAAAAATTCACATATTAAAATCCCAACCCCCAGTACTTCACAATATAACCGTATTTAGAGACAGGGCTTTCCTCAAGATGATTAAATTAAAATGAGGCTGTTAGGGTGAGCTCTAATCCAATGTGACTGGTGTCCTTCTAAGAGGAAATTTAGACACACATAGACACCAAGGATGCACATACAGAGAGGAAAGACCGTATGAGGAACCATCGAAAAGATGGCTATCTGCAAGTCAAGGTAAGGAGCTCACAGCAATCAGACCTGCCAACGCCTTGATTTTGAACTTTTACCCTCCAGAACTGTGAGAAAATAAACTTCTATTGTTTAAGCTACACAGTCTGTAATATTGTTATGGCAGCCCTAGCAAGCCAACACACCACCCAACTGCTTGCCAACTATTTCAGAACAAGCCATGCTACTTCTATCGTGTCATACTCTATTCAAGTTTTCCATTCACTGTCTTGCAAGATGACAAACTCAGCATGAAATCGAGGAATATGGGTTGGAAAAGCATGGAAAACATGACCAGTTAGGAAAATCAGTGTAAGTAAGGACAAAGTAGAGAAGATTAGAAAACACAGGACATGTAGGGAAAGAAGTCTTCGTTGTATGAAAATTTTAATTATTTCTTATTCTCAACATGTCGGAAAAAAAAAAGAATTAAAGCCATAGCAGGAGAATACAACTCAGTGCTATAGACAAACACCAGGGGAATATTTTCTAAACATAAGCTATACATTTAGAAACTGCTTTTCACACCTAGAGCTGAGATGGGAAGCTGAAATTATACAAGTGAAGAACAGTAACAGTAGTAAAGTTTTTTGTTGTTGTTGTTTTTTCCTAATGCATGCTTGGA
>NW_027976024.1:0-205 GCF_054177405.1 Leptonychotes weddellii
AGTGTCTGGAACATAGCAAAGCAGTCAATAAATGTTGACTACAATAGTTCTGTCCTCTTACCAGAATTCTTTTTTTTTTTTATTCTTATGTTAATCCCCATACATTACATCATTAGTTTTAGATGAAGTGTTCCATGATTCATTGTTTGTGCATAACACCCAGTGCTCCATGCAGAATGTGCCCTCCTCAATACCCACCACCAGG
>NW_027976025.1:0-205 GCF_054177405.1 Leptonychotes weddellii
CTCCCCGCCTGTGCTCTCCTGCTCTCTGTGTCAAATAAATAAAATCTTTTTAAAAAAGAAGAAGAAGAAGTCTGAATGAATTGTTTCCAGAGTACAATGGAGCAATTAGCCTTGAACTACAAATGAAGATTTGGAGTGGCTTTTGAGGAAATGAACAAGGGAGTGGACCGTGGACATTTTGGGTAAAAACTGCTTAAATGTTAAT
>NW_027976026.1:0-205 GCF_054177405.1 Leptonychotes weddellii
ATACATAGAGAGAATTCCAGAGGGTCCACGTGTCCGTTTCCACTTGCCTCATTGGAATCCCAGTATGAGAGACTGCACTGCGCTTCTAATATAAACCACTTTCCCTTTCAGGCATCACCTGTGGGCCCTGACACCCACTGTACAGAAAGCTTCCAAAGAAGCATCTGGGCATTTTGTGACCATATACCAGTCTGTCGAACGAGAT
>NW_027976027.1:0-205 GCF_054177405.1 Leptonychotes weddellii
TGATGAAAAAAAAAAGTCAACATGGAAGTTGATTTGCCTGAAATGGAAGACACATTTTAACCAAAATTGTTTCCTTTTGTCTCAATGGCAATATCCAGAGTCCCAAACTCTCCTTAAAATATACAACACTCTCTGCAATCAAAATAATATTTTCAGTAAAACCATTTTACTGAAAATGGTGGACACATACACCCCACACATGTGT
>NW_027976028.1:0-205 GCF_054177405.1 Leptonychotes weddellii
AACATAAGAATAGACTTAGAGAACTCAGTGACTCCATCAATCATAATAGCATTCATATTATTTTTATTTTTTTATTCTTATGTTAATCCCCATACATTACATCATTAGTTTTAGATGTAGTGTTCCATGATTCATTGTTTGTGCATAACACCCAGTGCTCCATGCAGAACGTGCCCTCCTCAATACCCATCACCAGGCTCACCCC
>NW_027976029.1:0-205 GCF_054177405.1 Leptonychotes weddellii
ATCTTAAAAAAAAAAAAATCACAGGATAATGGAAGTTGGAATTCTTAGACATGAAACAGAATATCCAGGACAAAGTCTGTCTCCATAAAATGCCACCAGAGTATTGACTCTCTTGATAGGATTCATACTAATTAAATATTCACCTTTGAAGTGAAAGAAGTCTGCCCTTTTTCTGTCCTCTAAAAGTTTCTACCTCTGGCGGTTT
>NW_027976030.1:0-205 GCF_054177405.1 Leptonychotes weddellii
CTAATATTCTCCAGAATTTTCTTTTTTTTTTAAGATCATTTATTTATTTATTTACGAGAGAGAGCAGAACAAACGAGAGAGAACACGAGTTGGGGAGAGGGGCAGAGGGAAAGGGAGAAGCAGGCTCCCCACTGAGCAGGGAGCCCGATGTAGGGCTTTATCCCAGGACCCCGGGATCATGACCTGAGCCGAAGACAGATGCTTA
>NW_027976031.1:0-205 GCF_054177405.1 Leptonychotes weddellii
AGGTGAGACTTACATGGTCCATACTGAAAATTTGTGAATTCTTATCAAGTGAAGAATAATTTGCATGGTCTTTGAGAACCAGCCACTTACTCTTCATCAAAGAAAGGCGTGTTCCATATCCTAAATCTTATTCAGATTATGCAATTTTGAATTTTCTAATTCTTGCTCTAGCAATTTTTTTCTGTAGTAAGATTTCTAACGTGAA
>NW_027976032.1:0-205 GCF_054177405.1 Leptonychotes weddellii
TAATGATTTTTTTTTTTAAAGATTTTATTTATTTATTTGACAGAGAGAGAGAGAGAGAGCACAAGCAGGGGAAGTGGGAGAGGGAGAAGCAGGCTTTCCGCCAAGCAGGGAGCCTGATGTGGGGCTCGATCCCAGGACCCTGGGATCATGACCTGAGCCAAAGGCAGATGCTTAACGACTGAGCCACCCAGGCGCCCCTGAACTA
>NW_027976033.1:0-205 GCF_054177405.1 Leptonychotes weddellii
CCAAATAACAAAGAATCCAATCAAGAAATGGGCAGAAGACATGAACAGACATTTTTCCAAAGAAGACATCCAAATGGCCAACAGACACATGAAAAAGTGCTCAATATCGCTCGGCATCAGGGAAATCCAAATCAAAACCTCATTCACAATCCTTATTCTTAAATGATAACAATATAGTTAATCAAATCTCTGTGCTTAATGGATT
>NW_027976034.1:0-1102 GCF_054177405.1 Leptonychotes weddellii
GTTTGTAGGTGTTGAGAATGGTTTGATCCCTATCCAGCTGAATTCCTGAGAGGAGACGAAATCCAGGTCTCCTACTCCTCCGCCGTCTTGCTCTGCCCCCCGATTCATTGAATTTTAAGGTTCATTTATTACCTTAACTAAATTAGAAAATGATACTTTGTGGTGCATTTGTAACACTGTCTTAGCAAATGGGCACTGGGCTTTGAGTTTAAATGTTATCCTAGGTTGGAACCCCAAAATGCCATGTTATGTATATGTGGTATGTGTATACTCTCTGTGTATTTGTTATAATTTTTAAGAGTATAAAATATTCCTGGTTCTTGGGAATAGATAAAAATAATCAATGCACTAGCAAAAATAACTTTAATAAGTAGAAATTATTATTAACCAAATCATTGCCAAAGTAAAAATTAATGAGAAACGAATATCAAAGCAAAGACATTTAAAACACTCATGTATTTATTTTACAAAATTACACAAAGAAGTTAACAAACCCAGAGGACATAACAGATTCTCCTAAATGGCTTGTAGGAAAATGTGGAAATTCAGATGTCCTCACAGGTAAGAAAATATGATTACTATAATCTGAACTGAGTATAGATAGAAAACATAAACATCAAGAGCAATCAAATCAAAAACTTAAGAGATAATTATGAGCAAAATGTTAAATAAGTTATGGAAAAAGAAATGCAAGAAGTCACTAGAGAAAAATCTTAAATGATGGGATATGATTCTGTTGCCTTGGTCTCTATTGTCTTCCTTTATTTTCATGTATCTTTCATTGAAATCTTAACATTTGGTTTACTTTGCTTAGTGCATATTCTTTCGTGGGAGAGCCCATGAAAGTAATTCTGAGTTGTTGAATGTATGTTAATGGGTAGGGGATGAGATATGAAGGAAATTTGAAAACGTTTGCAATGCACAATTTGGAGGGAATAGCACCATTATATCAGAACTGTTTCCTAATTGTTGCTTAAAGCAAACGGTTCTATTGGTTCTACTTAGAGCCCAATGTGCCCCAGGACTGGAGATTCAGTCTTTGATGGAGCCTGCACTGCCCATCTTTCCAACACAGATCTTCTGTGTTAATGGTGAACACTGT
>NW_027976035.1:0-205 GCF_054177405.1 Leptonychotes weddellii
ACCCATGCTTGTATGCCATCTATATATCTCTTTGATGAGGTATCTGTTAAGACCTTTGGCCCATGTTTTTTTTTTTTTTTTATTCTTATGTTAATCCCCATACATTACATCATTAGTTCTACATGAAGTGTTCCATGATTCATTGTTCGTGCACAACACCCAGTGCTCCATGCAGAACGTGCCCTCCTCCATACCCACCACCAGG
>NW_027976036.1:0-205 GCF_054177405.1 Leptonychotes weddellii
CCCCAATGATGAGTGACGTTGAGCACCTTTTCATGTGTCTGTTGGCCCTCTGTGTGTCTTCTTTGGAAAACGTCTGTGCAGATCTTCTGCCCGTTTTTCAGTCGCATTGTTTATTTTTTGCTCCTGAGTTGTAGGAGTTCTTTGTCTGTGTTGGGTGTTAGCTCCTCGTCAGATCCATGACGTGCGGTGATTTTCTCCCAACAAG
>NW_027976037.1:0-205 GCF_054177405.1 Leptonychotes weddellii
ACTGACCTTTCTAGAAATTTAAACAGATTATAAAACCATAAAAGTTAAAACAGTGTGTTACTGGCACATGGACTAACATATCAAGACAACAATATAGACAACATAAGCATTACATTTTTTTAAATTTTTTTATTTTATTTTATTTTTATTCTTATGTTAATCCCCATACATTACATCATTAGTTCTAGATGAAGTGTTCCATGAT
>NW_027976038.1:0-205 GCF_054177405.1 Leptonychotes weddellii
GAATAAAAATAAATAAATAAAGTAGACAGTTTTCTTTTTTTCAACAAAAATTACAAGACAAAGAAACAAGCAATTATGTCTGATACAATAGGGAAAAAAAACAATTGATACAAATTGTCCTAAAGTACAGATATTGGACTTGCTAGACAAAGACTTTAAATCAATTATTTTAAATATGTTCAAACAACTAAAGGTAACCACATCT
>NW_027976039.1:0-205 GCF_054177405.1 Leptonychotes weddellii
ACTAAGCTTAAAGTGTATGTGGCCATCAGACTGTGAACAGCACAAACAACTGTGAAAGTTATTGGTTTCCTTTTTAATTTTTATTGCACTAGCAAACTTTTCCAACACTTTTTGTCTTCATCAGCACTCAGAGCAACTGGAATGAGCAAATATTTATGCAAGGGCACAGGTGGCAAACTGAATTTGTTAGGGGAAATGCGTTAAC
>NW_027976040.1:0-205 GCF_054177405.1 Leptonychotes weddellii
CTTTGCCAAAGCATATAGAATAGTACAACACAAAGTGCAATCTTAATGTATGCAAATGTTTAAAAATCATTTTGGAGGTCAGGGGATCTGTATTGAAAACAGAATGTGACAAAGGAATCAAAACATATTATAATGTATGAACAACCTCACTGAATATTGTGAGGAATTAGGGTGCTGACCTAAATAACTTTGGAAATCAGTGGAG
>NW_027976041.1:0-205 GCF_054177405.1 Leptonychotes weddellii
GGTGGAAGGAAGGCAGGGGCAGAGGAAGGCAGAGGAAGTAAGGAGGTGAGCAGGTCTCACCATGAAGGGGACATTTGAGCAAAGACCAAAGGTGGAACAGTGAGGACGCTAGACGCTAGCACGCTAGAGCAGAGTGAGGGAGAAGGACGGGGCAGATCAGTCAGGGCCCTCAGAGCGCTTTGCGTTTGCGCTGAGTCCCGCTGGA
>NW_027976042.1:0-205 GCF_054177405.1 Leptonychotes weddellii
AAATACGGGGTGAAGTAATTTTGGTCGAGCCACAGATTCACATTCTTCTTTCTCACAAATAAAACAGGCCAACCACACACTTTTTAATTTTCAGAAGCTAGGCTTCTAGTTGAAGAGCCAATATATCAGCCTGCCTTAAATATAATGGCTAACGCTTACTGAAGCATGCTAAGTACTCTATGTGTATTTTAACAGAATCTTTATA
>NW_027976043.1:0-205 GCF_054177405.1 Leptonychotes weddellii
GGGGAGGGGTTAGCCTGGTGATGGGTATTAAAGAGGGCATGTTCTGCATGGAGCACTGGGTGTTATATGCAAACAATGAATCATGGAACACTACATCAAAAACTAATGATATAATGTATGGTGATTAACATAACATAATAACAAAAATGGGAGGAGTCTAAGCTGTTTAGGGGATCAGAAAGAGACTTTCCCTGAGGAAGGGAGG
>NW_027976044.1:0-205 GCF_054177405.1 Leptonychotes weddellii
TCTTTATTGTTCTAACATATGCTTCTAAGGAAATTGGTAATCACTTGTTATTTTTCTTTCTAAATAGGTATCTGGTTATTTTAGCCTGTGAGCTCCTACTCTCCTAGAAGTATTGCCTCCTTCATGTGCTGGGAAATGCCAAAGTCCATCCCTGACTGGGTGCTGGAAAGCGGGCTACGCCCCAGGGTAGAGAGCCCAGGCACCA
>NW_027976045.1:0-1102 GCF_054177405.1 Leptonychotes weddellii
AAGGTCGACCTTTCTGGAAAGCTGGGAAGGAACACATGAGGGAGAAGCAGTCATCAATGAGATCAAAGTGCAAATGATGGTCTGGAAAAAATAATAGAAAGTATATCATAGAAAAAAAGGCTGATTTCTCTAATATATATAAAAATTCTACACATTATTGAGAAAAAGAATGATTAGTGCAACTACAACATTGGTGAAGAACATGAGGACTTTAGGAAAAAGAAACATAAATGGATCTTCAGCATATAACAAGATGCTTATGATCACTTGTAAAATAGATGCAAATTAAAACTAACATGATACAGTTCTTTTAAAATCTAAGTGAGAACAAACACTGGAAAATTTGATAACAGATAATAAAGTTAAACCCGATTAAAATTGCAAACCTTCCCTTAGCCACTATCCACACATTCATTTAAAAAGAGAAATTTACTCCATAGCATTATCAACATCTAACACATTGTACATTTTATTTTATATAAAATGCACATACATTTTATTTATATTTTAAATAAACTGCACATAGGCTATATGAACACAGTTCTTTCAACTTCTAGGTTCAAGTTTTTTCTAGATCACCAATCCAATCCTTGAGGCCCGCAGAAAAGGTGCTTCTAGGCTGGTCCTTTTCTCCTCTTTTCCCTCCTTCCTTGCCTCCACTTCTTTTTCTTTGTCTTTCTGTTCATCTTATCTTTAACTTCATCTTCCTCTTTCTTCTCCAGGTCTGCCTAGCACAACGCTTCTCTTTCAATCACTGGGGAAATATAGCTTTAGCACAAAAGATACCTGAGGAAATCCAAGCTCACTGATGTTGTCCAGAGCTAAATTCTAAAACTCTGTGCTGGGGTGGGACACAGATCTTTAGAATTTCCTTTTGTTGCTGTTTTATAGGTTAAAGTATCTTTTATCAGTGGAGAAAAAAGATAGTGGCTGTTGTAGCTGAGCTCTGTGTAACCTTCACTACACCTCAATAATTTATAAAATACAAGATTAATTTAGAAGCAACATTTTCCTGTAACTAGGGCTGATGGTAAGTTTGATCATTTTAATGATCATGAAGTGGAGGGCAGGAAACAAATATGATGGTTGTGTTTGTAAACCA
>NW_027976046.1:0-205 GCF_054177405.1 Leptonychotes weddellii
AGACAACCTGCGGGAAGCCAGGCCTCACGCTTTCCCGAGAGGACCGTGGGCTCTGGGAGGCCTGGGGACTGAGGGCAGTCACGGGTGGCCCTGTCAGTCGGCCCCGCGGGTTTGGCTGCAGATCCTCCTCCTGCGCCCCTAGGACGAGATCCAACAATGGGGTCATGGAGTCCTGGGGAATCCCTCGGATAGAGGAGCATTCCTG
>NW_027976047.1:0-205 GCF_054177405.1 Leptonychotes weddellii
AAAAGCTTTAAAAGATGTTTATTCTTTAACTCACCAATTATATTTCTATTATAATGAACAGTACACAAAAATGCACACAGAGCATTTATCATGGTTTTAGTAATAGCAAAAAATTAGAAACAAGCTAAGTCATCACGGATGATGAAGGGTAGGGTCACTAATGGAAGGTACTATCTGAGTGCTCACTGAAGCTGGAGGATGGAAA
>NW_027976048.1:0-205 GCF_054177405.1 Leptonychotes weddellii
GACCCGCAGGCTTTTCTGATGCTCTGCTTCCTGTGCCAACCAGCATTTCCAAGTGAGAATGTTGCTCTCAGATGAGCTGTGGGCTCCAAACAACTGAACCAAATATTTTATTGATAAGTTACCAGGGGGGCAGGGTGCCCTGCAGAATAGCGCCCTGTGCCGATTTGAATTATTAATTGCATATCAGCCACACACCTCCCGCCAC
>NW_027976049.1:0-205 GCF_054177405.1 Leptonychotes weddellii
AAGCTGTGGAAAAATTGGCAGTGCAAGTTAACCTAGAAAGCACTTTTGCTATTTTACTGTAAAGTACTTAAAATTAATTCCCTGAAATCCCACATTCATTTAAATAAGCCACACCTTTGGCTTTGAGCTTTCTAGTTAATAAGTACAAAATTGGTTATATGATTCATTGTGTCAATAATATAAAAACAAGCCACCTTCAGAAAGG
>NW_027976050.1:0-205 GCF_054177405.1 Leptonychotes weddellii
TGGACAAAGGATACTACACAAGTAACGGAGTAGCCTACCTTCCAATAGGTCACGGGCTTGAGCAATGGACATGACAACTGGGCAACTAGAATGAACTCAAGTCAAGAATCCTTTTCTCCATGATGATGTAGAATCATGAACAACCTCAAAGAAGGGCTCTCTAGTAATTAATATTAAAGGTGTTGACAAGGGAGTTCAGGGTGAG
>NW_027976051.1:0-205 GCF_054177405.1 Leptonychotes weddellii
AACCATGAGAGACGATGGACTCTGAAAAACAAACAGGGTTCTAGAGGGGAGGGGGATGGGAGGATGGGTTAGCCTGGTGGTGGGTATTGAGGAGGGCACATTCTGCATGGAGCACTGGGTGTTATGCACAAACAATGAATCATGGAACACTTCATCTAAAACTAATGATGTAATGTATGGGGATTAACATAAGAATAAAAAAAAA
>NW_027976052.1:0-205 GCF_054177405.1 Leptonychotes weddellii
TTTTTTTTTTTTTTTAAAGATTTTATTTATTTATTTGACAGAGAGAGACACAGCGAGAGAGGGAACACAAGCAGGGGGAGTGGGAGAGGGAGAAGAAGGCCTCCCGCGGAGCAGGGAGCCCGATGCGGGGCTCGATCCCAGGACCCCGGGATCATGACCTGAGCCGAAGGCAGACGCTTAACGACTGAGCCACCCAGGCGCCCCT
>NW_027976053.1:0-205 GCF_054177405.1 Leptonychotes weddellii
TCAGCCTCATCATCACCTGGCTGCTGCTTGTATTTGGCCAGGGAGTGAAGGCCATGCAGGTGCTGGAGTTCTTCTATGGCATGGTCACCGCCACTGAGGTGGCCTACTATGCCTACATTTACAGCGTGGTCAGCCCCGAACACTACCAGAAAGTGAGCGGCTACTGCAGGAGCATCACGCTGGTGGCCTACACGGCGGCCTCGGT
>NW_027976054.1:0-205 GCF_054177405.1 Leptonychotes weddellii
ACCAAATGAAATCAAAAAGGCTATATGAGGTGCAATCAAAAATGGAGGCTATAACTGTTAGGATAAATGAGGCAGAAGTAGGAATTAGTGATACAGAAGACCAAATGATGGAAAATAAAGAAGCTGAGAAAAAGAGAGATAAACTACTACTGGATCATGAGGGCAGAATTTGAGAGATAAGTGATACCATAAGACGAAAGAATAT
>NW_027976055.1:0-205 GCF_054177405.1 Leptonychotes weddellii
ATTGATGAGGGCACGTTCTGCATGGAGCACTGGGTGTTGTGCACGAACAATGAATCATGGAACACTTCATCTAGAACTAATGATGTAATGTATGGGGATTAACATAAGAATAAAAAAAAAAATTATTTTAAAATGTATGCACTTCTTTCTAGTCATTACAGTGAAAAGAATGGCCTACCCAGAAGTAAACCTCCACATGTTACAT
>NW_027976056.1:0-1102 GCF_054177405.1 Leptonychotes weddellii
AATCTTAAAAAAAAATTTTTTTTGCTACTTTAAGTCACTAAGTTTGTGGTAATTTGTTACAGTTAAAGAGTAAATTGATATAACACAGTCTGGTTAAATAGGAACATATTAAAGTAGTTTTTCTTTCACTATCCTTTTACTTTTCATCTATATAGGTCTTTATTATTAATGGTGGTTTCTTGTATGCAGCATATATCTATCTAATACAATAATCTCTGCCTTTAAATAGGTTATTAGTTCCTTTATATATATCATTATAGACACGTTTCAGTTAAAATTGACAATGTTTTTATTTTATATTTGTTTCATTTGTTTTTTGTTCAGTTTTGTCTTTTTTATGTATTTTATTGGATACTTAAGTGTTACTTATATTTTCTTTCTACTTATTATTTAGTTAAATTTTTTCATATTAATAATCTTGACCTCTTAGCTATCTTTTTCTTGAGGTTTTTAGTGTTTATTTTAGGGTTACAAATACATACTGAACATTTTACTGTATCACAGTCTAACATCAATATTATATCTTTCCAGGTATCATATAAGAAAGTTACAACAGTATACTTCCATTCACTTTCTCTTGGCCCTGGTGTTTATGTTGTTTTATATTAATGTCTACTATTATCTATTGAGGTAATATATTTAACAATATATTGTTATTACTTTTGCTGTGTATGGTCATTTACCTTTTAAAGAGATGTATATAAAAATTATTTTTATTCTCCTCATGCTTCATTTTGTATAGTGCTATTGCTATGTCTTCATGTTCACTAATCTTTTCTTCTTCAATGTCATCTCTGGAAGTAATAACATCCAATGGATTTTTTTCACCTCAGAAATAGGATAGTTCAACTCCACATTACAATTTGGATTAAAAAAAAATCTTCCATGATCCTACTTAAACACTGTGTAGTAGAAGTACTACCTCTTCAGGTGATCAAGGTAAATTACCCTTTACAAGATGGTAACACCTTTCTTTGCCTTTATGTCTCTGGGAAAGAAAATTGAAAAGTGATTGAGCTTGAGGTTAATAGAAATCTTACTGCATCACTGGTGAAAACATATTTCAGAATTTCTGGAACTAGAGAGCCTGAAGCTGTGGAAA
>NW_027976057.1:0-205 GCF_054177405.1 Leptonychotes weddellii
CCCCCGCTTAGCCACCAGAGTGACGTCCCTCAGCGGAGCAGACTTTTAAAAGTTCCGATTTTGTGCTCCGCGGCTCTATCACTTGCCAGAAGCGGCCGACGGAGGCCCCTCCCCCGCCGTCTATCCTCCCGAATATCGCCTCGGATTCACTTCTCCGCACGTCCTACCTTCCAGAAAGTGGTCGCTTTTCTGATGAGAGAGTTGT
>NW_027976058.1:0-205 GCF_054177405.1 Leptonychotes weddellii
CACATTTGCATAACTTTTATTACAGGATATAGTTATAATTATTCTACTTTATCAGTTGTTAATCTCTTGCTGTGCCCAATTTATAAATTAAACTTCATCATAAGTATGTATGTATAGAAAAAACACTTGATACTATCTATGGTTTCAGGCATCTTCTGGGGCTCTTGAACTGTATCCCTCATGGATCAGGGGAGAGGGGATACTT
>NW_027976059.1:0-205 GCF_054177405.1 Leptonychotes weddellii
GAACAATTCATCTAGAACTAATGATGTAATGTATGGGGATTAACATAAGAATAAAAAAAAAAAATCATGGAAGTATCTGTGTCCATTGGGGCATTTTTAGTAAAATCAATTATGTCCCTAGAAATATTTACAACCAAAAACAAGATTAATTTTGTAGGAAAATGGAAAATATTCTTTCAATTAATTTTCCAAATTGTTGTATTCA
>NW_027976060.1:0-205 GCF_054177405.1 Leptonychotes weddellii
CTACCAAGACAAGTCACCAGAATTACTCAGAAGTGGCACGGAAGCTGAATTGCCCAACGCTGGAGGTTCAATGGGGAAGGTCTCTCTGGTGACCTCAGCCACAAGTGTGTTTTCCACAGCAGGACTGAGTTTAACCAGGGACCGAGTGGCACGCTATGGCGTGCGCTGTGGGGACCAGGCTAGCTGGGCCCTGGTTCTGCGGGTT
>NW_027976061.1:0-205 GCF_054177405.1 Leptonychotes weddellii
TTTTTTTTTAAAGATTTTATTTATTCATTTGAGGCACAGAGATACACAGAGAGAGAGAGCATGAGCAGGGGGAGAGGCAGAGGGAGAGGGAGAAGCAGGCTCCCTGCTGAGCCAGGAGCCTGATGTGGGGCTCGATCCCAGGACCCCAGGATCATGACCTGAGCCGAAGGCAGACAATTAACCATCTGAGCCACCCAGGTGCCCC
>NW_027976062.1:0-205 GCF_054177405.1 Leptonychotes weddellii
TTTTTTTTTTTTTTTAAAGATTTTATTTATTTATTTGACAGAGAGAGACACAGTGAGAGAGGGAACACAAGCAGGGGAAGTGGGAGAGGGAGAAGCAGGCTTCCCGCGGAGCAGAGAGCCTGATGCGGGGCTCGATCCCAGGACCCTGGGACCATGACCTGAGCCGAAGGCAGACGCTTAACCGACTGAGCCACCCAGGCGCCCC
>NW_027976063.1:0-205 GCF_054177405.1 Leptonychotes weddellii
GTAGGAAAAAAAATAGAAAAATTAGATCTTATCGTTCTCACCATAAAAAAAATTGTAAGTGTCTGAGGTGGTGGATGTGTTAACTAGCCTTATCATGGTAATCATTTTGAAACATGTATAGACAGGTATGAATATACCCACACATATGTATGATCATTACATTGTATCCCTTAAACTTACACAACGTTGTATATCAATTATATCT
>NW_027976064.1:0-205 GCF_054177405.1 Leptonychotes weddellii
TTTTTTACATAAATTATTTTTAGCTTTTAGCAGGAAGAAATGATCATTGGCATTAGACTTACAGATTGGATTTCAATAAGCATGTCATATCTGCAGTAATTTAACTAGACAACTTTTATTTTATTTTATTTTTTTTTTTAAAGATTTTATTTATTTGAGAGAGAGACTGAGAGAGAGAGAGCATGAGAGGGGGGAGGGTGGGGAG
>NW_027976065.1:0-205 GCF_054177405.1 Leptonychotes weddellii
GATGTTTCCAAAGGCCAGCCTGATCTCTCCACCCATCCTTCACTCTCAGCCCGGCTCTAAGTTTCCCCCAAAGTTGGTTTCATTATCAGGGTCTTTAACTGTCTTTTACAAAGTCAGCGCTCTGATTGCCAAAAAGGGCAATCTTGCAACAGTCAAGACTGTGGTCCGGTGCCAGGAAAGACTTCTCTACTGGGAGAGCTTTGCA
>NW_027976066.1:0-205 GCF_054177405.1 Leptonychotes weddellii
GTCATATAAGAATTTAAGATGGAATATAATATAATAATAATAATGATAATAATAAAACACAGCATGATACTGTGGTGGCAATTAAAATAAAGGCTCTTTTGTAATAGAAGAGCAAGCTCAGAAATAAAACAGAGGAAACTTGACATATAATAAATGTGGTAACAACAAACCAATAATGAAAGGAACAATTATTAAATAGTTGATT
>NW_027976067.1:0-1102 GCF_054177405.1 Leptonychotes weddellii
TCCTCTAAAGTATCAAGGAGGAGGGAATGCTTCCAAACTCATTTTATGAGGCCATCATCACTTTGATACAAAAATCAGACAGGGGTACCACAAGAAAAGAAAACTGTAGACCAATATCCCTGATGAATATAGATGCAAAAATTCTCAAAACAACGTTAGCAAATCAAATTCATGAACATATTAAAAGGATTATACACCATGACCAAGTGGGATTTATCCCTGAGATGCAGGATGATTCAACATACACAAGTCAATAAATGTAATTCACCACATCAATAAAATGAAAGCTAAAAATCACATGATCATCTCAATAGATATAGAAAAAGCATCTGGCAAAACGCAACATCTTTTCATGATAAAAACCTTTAACAGACTAGATATAGAAGTAACATACAAAAGGCCATATATGACAAGCCTACAGCTAACATTTTACTTAATGAAGAGAAACTGAAAGTGTTTTCCCCAAGATCAGGAACAAGGCAAGAATACCCACTCTCACCACTCCTATTCAATATAATACTGGAAGTCCCAGCTAGAGCAATTAAAGCAAGACAAAGGAATAAAAGGCGTTCAAATCAGGAAGGAAGAAGTAAAATTGTTACTGTTTGCTGATGATATGATTCCTACATATAGAAAATCCCAAAGATTTAGTAAAAAACCTATTTTGGTAAAGTGGCAGGATACAAAACCAACATAGAGAAATTAACTACACTCCCTTACACTAAAGATGAAGCACCTGAAAAACAAATAAGGAAAATGAACCCATTCATAATGGCATCAAAAAAATACTTAGGAATAAACTTAATCAAGGAAGTGAAAGATCTGTACAATGAAAACTACAAAACTTTGCTGAAAGAAATTGAAGAAGACACAAACAAATAGAAAGATATTCCATGTTCATGGACTGGAAGAATTAATATTGCTAAGATGGCCATACTACCCAAGGCCACCTACAGATCCAACATAATGCCCATCAAAATACCAAAGGCATTCTTCACAGAAATAAAAGAAACAATCCCAAAATTTGTGTGGAACCACAAAAGACCCTAAATAGCCAAAGCAATCTTGAGAAAAAAGAACAAAGCCAGTGATATTATGCTTC
>NW_027976068.1:0-205 GCF_054177405.1 Leptonychotes weddellii
GGTGCACGTGGGGAGCTCCTGCCCCGTACCCAGCCCTGCACTACCCTTCAGAGTAGAGCACCAGGACTAGCCCGGGTGGCCCGCCAAGTCACCCCGGGACCTCTGGTCCCCGCCGAGCTCCCCAAGGCAGTCATCGTGCTGCTGAGAGCCCGCCCTGTAAACCCCCCCAGGCCCGGGAGCTCCGTGTCCCCAACACCCAGTGTCC
>NW_027976069.1:0-205 GCF_054177405.1 Leptonychotes weddellii
GGGGGTGGAGCAAGATGGCGGAGGAGTAGGAGACCTGGATTTCGTCTCCTCTCAGGAATTCAGCTGGATAGGGATCAAACCATTCTGAACACCTACAAACCCAACAGGAGATCGAAGAAAGGAATAGCAACAACTCTCTGAACAGAAAAGCGACCACTTTCTGGAAGGTAGGACGTGCGGAGAAGTGAATCCGAGGCGATATTCG
>NW_027976070.1:0-205 GCF_054177405.1 Leptonychotes weddellii
GGGCAATTCTGCCTCTGGCAAAGACATTTAGGAACCACGGCAACAGGCCCCTCCCCCAGATGATCAGCGAGAACAGCCAGACAAGACCAAGTTTACCGATCAATGAGAACAGCAGAACTCCACCACTAGGGGAATAATGCACATAGAATTCATGGCTTTTTTACCATGATTCTTTAGTCTTTCAAAGTTAATTTTTTTTAACTGT
>NW_027976071.1:0-205 GCF_054177405.1 Leptonychotes weddellii
CATGTAGCCAAAGCCTCCTGTGCTTTTTTCTTTTTTAAAGTTTTTATTGCTTGCTTGTTTGCAAGCTCTACATCATGGGGCTTGAACTCAGGACCCTGAGATCAAGAGGCACATGCTCTAAGGCACTGAGCCAGCTAAGAGCCTCTCCTGTGCTTACTTTTTAATGGCAGTTGTCCTTGAGCATTCCTGGAACCTATCATGGAGC
>NW_027976072.1:0-205 GCF_054177405.1 Leptonychotes weddellii
GAATAAAAATAAATAAATAAAGTAGACAGTTTTCTTTTTTTCAACAAAAATTACAAGACAAAGAAACAAGCAATTATGTCTGATACAATAGGGAAAAAAAACAATTGATACAAATTGTCCTAAAGTACAGATATTGGACTTGCTAGACAAAGACTTTAAATCAATTATTTTAAATATGTTCAAACAACTAAAGGTAACCCCATCT
>NW_027976073.1:0-205 GCF_054177405.1 Leptonychotes weddellii
AAAAAAAAAAAAAAAACTGAACACAAGTTCTGTCTTCCAAGAAGAAGCTGTTTCACTTTTCCACTTTGGTTTCTGCTGCTTTGGCAGCTTTTTACACTGTCCCAACTCCATGTTTAGATGCCTCACTGGAGCATATTTTAGATGTAGAACCCATATTGCCTTATACTTTGAGGCTATGGCCCTCTTGCTTATTAGAAAATAATTA
>NW_027976074.1:0-205 GCF_054177405.1 Leptonychotes weddellii
GGCACCTTGTTCTAATTTACACAACTACCTTCATCACAAAGACAGGAGAAGTGTGTTTCTCATTTGGATAAGCACCAATTAGCAACCCAGACAACTGACTGACTCACATGGACCCAATCCCCCTCAATGATCCTGTGCCTTTCTTTTAGCACACTCCAGCATTTAAAAAGTCTTGTGCCCTTTGTTTTGGTGAAGCTGAGCTCAG
>NW_027976075.1:0-205 GCF_054177405.1 Leptonychotes weddellii
TCCAGCGACAAGGTATCTTGAGAAAATATATGGAGGGGAATCTCTGTGACAGGTAAGATGTTGTCACAAAGTGACTGACTTGACAGGAAAAGCTAGTTTTAAAATTCTCTTTGAATTCCAAGCAGTGTTTGCCTGAGAAGGAGGGAGGTTCGCAGGCGGCATTTTTGTTTGCTGTTCTTGGGCCAGTCCGGTTGTGAAGGAGTAT
>NW_027976076.1:0-205 GCF_054177405.1 Leptonychotes weddellii
TTGGTAAAAAGAAGCTAAGCTAGTTTTTCTGAATTATTTGAAAAAAAAAATGAGTCATGTCACAGTTCCTGAAAGAATTGTGACTTTTTTTTTTTTATTCTTATGTTAATCCCCATACATTACATCATTAGTTCTAGATGAAGTGTTCCATGATTCATTGTTTGTGCATAACACCCAGTGCTCCATGCAGAAGGTGCCCTCCTCA
>NW_027976077.1:0-205 GCF_054177405.1 Leptonychotes weddellii
TATCCCACCTCTGCTCAAATTGATTTTTTACTGAGTCTGAGTTTTGGTTTGTGCTGGGAGGGCATACTTTATAGTTTTATAAATGTTCTCTTTTGTGGTATCCCAAATCAAACCCCCTTCTGTATTAGAATCAGCATGCATTAGAGTAGGTGACTACCTTCACTATATAAATGTGAAAAGCTTCTATTTCCCACCAAACATTTTA
>NW_027976078.1:0-1102 GCF_054177405.1 Leptonychotes weddellii
TATTTATTTATTTATTTATTATATATTTATTTATTTTTTACTATCCTCACATTTTAAAGGCTACGGTGGACCAAAGGTCAATGTCTAGAGAAAATTTACAATAATAGCTACATTGGTAAAGATAATTTATCTTAATTTTATTTTGTCTATGTTATTTATTTAACATCTAGTGTATCTCTGAATTAAAAAACAACAAAAAACTGTATTATCCAACTATTATGGACTGAATTGTTTCCCTCCCCCCTAAAAAAATTCACGTATTAAAATCCCAACCCCCAGTACTTCACAATATAACCGTATTTAGAGACAGGGCTTTCCTCAAGATGATTAAATTAAAATGAGGCTGTTAGGGTGAGCTCTAATCCAATGTGACTGGTGTCCTTCTAAGAGGAAATTTAGACACACATAGACACCAAGGATGCACATACAGAGAGGAAAGACCGTATGAGGAACCATCGAAAAGATGGCTATCTGCAAGTCAAGGTAAGGAGCTCACAGCAATCAGACCTGCCAACACCTTGATTTTGAACTTTTACCCTCCAGAACTGTGAGAAAATAAACTTCTATTGTTTAAGCTACACAGTCTGTAATATTGTTATGGCAGCCCTAGCAAGCCAACACACCACCCAACTGCTTGCCAACTATTTCAGAACAAGCCATGCTACTTCTATCGTGTCATACTCTATTCAAGTTTTCCATTCACTGTCTTGCAAGATGACAAACTCAGCATGAAATCGAGGAATATGGGTTGGAAAAGCATGGAAAACATGACCAGTTAGGAAAATCAGTGTAAGTAAGGACAAAGTAGAGAAGATTAGAAAATACAGTACATGTAGGGAAAGAAGTCTTTGTTGTATGAAAATTTTAATTATTTCTTATTCTCAAAATGTTGGAAAAAAAAAGGAATTAAAGCCATAGCAGGAGAATACAACTCAATGCTATAGACAAACACCAGGGGAATATTTTCTAAACATAAGCTATACATTTAGAAACTGCTTTTCACACCTAGAGCTGAGATGGGAAGCTGAAATTATACAAGTGAAGAACAGTAACAGTAGTAAAGTTTTTTGTTGTTGTTGTTTTTTCCTAATGCATGCTTGGA
>NW_027976079.1:0-205 GCF_054177405.1 Leptonychotes weddellii
CCTCATTAGGGGGATTAATATCCTTGTAAAAAGACCCCCCAAATGGCCTCCAGAACTGTGAAAACTAATTGTTTGTTGTTTGCCAGCCACCCAGTCTATGGCATTTTGTCATAGCTGTGCAAACACACTAAGATAGTATATCCCACATTTCAAGAACCGTGCCTGGTGCTTTCATGAGCACTTAAATATTCTTTTTTTTTTTTTT
>NW_027976080.1:0-205 GCF_054177405.1 Leptonychotes weddellii
GCTTTGTGATTGTAAGAAATGTAATGGTTTCAGAGGTTATCTGATCCACTTCAGTTTAAGATAATGAATCCAAGTTCAGGGAGGCTAGATTAGTTAGTAGCCAAAAGAATGTCAGGATCCAAAGCAGAAACCACTTTTGTGATTTTTCCTGATATGCTGCTCAGTAATCCTACCATTTAAGCATTGTATTTTCCTATCCGATTTA
>NW_027976081.1:0-205 GCF_054177405.1 Leptonychotes weddellii
GTAACCAGAAAATTTCTTGTTCTCTTGATTTTAGGAAGGCCTCACAACATTTTCATGCCATGCATCATCTTCTTGTAAGTAGAACACCAAGAATGTACAAGAATATATTAGCTGTTTGAAAAGGTCAATGTACTTCTCATCTACACACCAGGTAATGATAACTAACATTTGCCATTTATGAAGCAAAAGGGCCTGCCCTATTACC
>NW_027976082.1:0-205 GCF_054177405.1 Leptonychotes weddellii
TTTTTAATTTTTTTATTCTTATGTTAATCCCCATACATTACATCATTAGTTTTAGATGTAGTGTTCCATGATTCATTGTTTGTGCATAACACCCAGTGCTCCATGCAGAATGTGCCCTCCTCAATACCCATCACCAGGCTAACCCATCCTCCCACCCCCCTCCCCTCTAGAACCCTCAGTTTGTTTTTCAGAGTCCATCATCTCT
>NW_027976083.1:0-205 GCF_054177405.1 Leptonychotes weddellii
ACTAACCTTAAAGTGTATGTGGCCATCAGACTGTGAACAGCACAAACAACTGTGAAAGTTATTGGTTTCCTTTTTAATTTTTATTGCACTAGCAAACTTTTCCAACACTTTTTGTCTTCATCAGCACTCAGAGCAACTGGAATGAGCAAATATTTATGCAAGGGCACAGGTGGCAAACTGAATTTGTTAGGGGAAATGCGTTAAC
>NW_027976084.1:0-205 GCF_054177405.1 Leptonychotes weddellii
AGCGCCTGGGTGGCTCAGTTGGTTAAGCGACTGCCTTCGGCTCAGGTCATGATCCTGGAGTCCCGGGATCAAGTCCCGCATCGGGCTCCCTGCTCTGCAGGGAGTCTGCTTCTCCCTCTGACCCTCCTCCCTCTCATGCTCTCTGTCTCTCATTCTCTCTCTCTCAAATAAATAAATAAAATCTTTAAAAAAAAAAAAAAGAAAA
>NW_027976085.1:0-205 GCF_054177405.1 Leptonychotes weddellii
CCTTTCTTCGATCTCCTGTTGAGTTTGTAGGTGTTCAGAATGGTTTGATCCCTATCCAGCTGAATTCCTGAGAGGAGACGAAATCCAGGTCTCCTACTCCTCCGCCATCTTGCTCCGCCCCTCAAGTGCTATTTGTTTTTTAAAAAAATACAGATTATTCGTATTATGATTTTAATTTTATAAATTTCTGGGGTTTATACATATA
>NW_027976086.1:0-205 GCF_054177405.1 Leptonychotes weddellii
GATGTATCCAAAGGCCAGCCTGATCTCTCCACCCATCCTTCACTCTCAGCCCGGCTCTAAGTTTCCCCCAAAGTTGGTTTCATTATCAGGGTCTTTAACTGTCTTTTACAAAGTCAGCGCTCTGATTGCCAAAAAGGGCAATCTTGCAACAGTCAAGACTGTGGTCCGGTGCCAGGAAAGACTTCTCTACTGGGAGAGCGTTGCA
>NW_027976087.1:0-205 GCF_054177405.1 Leptonychotes weddellii
TTTTTTTTTTTTTTATTCTTATGTTAATCCCCATACATTACATCATTAGTTTTAGATGTAGTGTTCCATGATTCATTGTTTGTGCATAACACCCAGTGCTCCATGCAGAATGTGCCCTCCTCAATACCCATCACCAGGCTAACCCATCCTCCCACCCCCCTCCCCTCTAGAACCCTCAGTTTGTTTTTCAGAGTCCATCATCTCT
>NW_027976088.1:0-205 GCF_054177405.1 Leptonychotes weddellii
ATATATTTATAATAAAAATATATTTTAAGTGTACATGTTGGTGACATTTGACAACTGTATACACCCTTGTAAACACCATACCAACCAAGATATAGAACATTTACTCCCCCCCAAATGATTCCTCATATCCCTTTGTTGTCAACCTCCCCCAACCATTACTTACCCCTAGCAAGAGTTGATCTGATTTTTATCAAGACTAGACTTG
>NW_027976089.1:0-1101 GCF_054177405.1 Leptonychotes weddellii
CAAGAATGAAGTCAAAATAGTTCTCTGTTCTGGGCCGAAAATGGTGTCCGTTTCCTTAGTTGAGGAAATGAGCAAATTAGGGTTGGTTTGTTTGGTTGGGGGTTGTGTTCATATGTGTTTGTTTTGTTTGTTTGACTGTTTTTGTTCTTTTTTGTCTGTTTGGTGAGGTGATGGGATCAAGAGAATCTTTGTATGTTAATTTATATCACTTCTGATTTCCCTTTAGACCTCTAAGTAAAGATGATAATTTACATTTGAACAAAGGCTAGAACTCAGGAGGAAATGAAGACTAGAGTTATTAGTTTGAGAGTCATTAACATGTATGTGGTGCTAAAAAGCCTGAGGCTGAATAAGTTATTCCTGTAACAGTGTATGTGAAGAGACTAGAAGAAAGCAGACATAAGACTGAGCCTTAACAAGGAAATAATAATAATAATAATAACAGCAATAATAATAATACAAAAGTGGAGTAGGAATTTCACATGACCAGCTAGTAGCAATCCCACCCGGGATCTTGAGAAGAACATATTTCATCAAGAAGGGTATTTGTCAATGTTAGAATTTCACAGAGGGCGCCTGGGTGGCTCAGTTGGTTAAGCGACTGCCTTCAGCTCGGGTCATGATCCTGGAGTCCCGGGATCGAGTCCCGCGTCGGGCTCCCTGCTCAGCGGGGGGTCTGCTTCTCCCTCTGCCCTCTTCCCTCTCGTGCTCTCTGTCTCTCATTCTCTCTCTCTCAAATAAATAAATAAAAATCTTTAAAAAAAAAGAATTTCACAGAAATTTTTCTGAATAATATAGTAACAGCTATAATGAGGCACTGTATAAGAAGAATGGATTTTTATTCTAATGATGAAATTTGTTTTCAGTTTAAGATATACTTTTAAACTTGATGAAGTATTATTTTATGCATTTAGATATGTGTACATATCTTTGAGAACTGTTACTAAGGAAACGGACACCATTTTCGGCCCAGAACAGAGAACTATTTTGACTTCATTCTTGCTTGTTATCACTCTCCACCTCCGACATCTAATTCATCAACAATTATACCTCCAAAATCTACCTTAACTCTACTTTCAAACTCCACTGATGTAACCTAAA
>NW_027976090.1:0-205 GCF_054177405.1 Leptonychotes weddellii
TTGTTTTTTTTTTAAAGATTTATTTATTTATTTATTTCACAGAGAGAGACACAGTGAGAGAGGGAACACAAGCAGGGGCAGAGGGAGAGGGAGAAGCAGACTCCCCGCTGAGCAAGGAGCCCCATGTGGGACTCAATCCCAGGAGCCTGGGATCATGACCTGAGCTGAAGGCAGCCGCTTAACCGACTGAGCCACCCAGGCGCCG
>NW_027976091.1:0-205 GCF_054177405.1 Leptonychotes weddellii
TTCTGTAATTCCATATTGCCTAAAGAATAAATTATTAATCTTATTCTTGTGACTTAAACTTTATTTTTTTTTTATTCTTATGTTAATCCCCATACATTACATCATTAGTTTTAGAGGAAGTGTTCCATGATTCATTGTTTGTGCATAACACCCAGTGCTCCATGCAGAACGTGCCCTCCTCAATACCCACCACCAGGCCGGGGGG
>NW_027976092.1:0-205 GCF_054177405.1 Leptonychotes weddellii
TGTTCTCATGACATGACAATAATACAGAATGGACGACAGGAATGGTTCAGAGACAACACAGAGAGAAGGATTTAGCCCTATCACTTCATCTACTCCTGCTGGCAGCAGGAACCTACCTGACTGGTGTCTATGGGGTATGGGATGAAAGAGGCTTGGGAGAGGGACTGGGTGGTACCCAGCAGATCTCTAACGCCTTCAGTGTCAC
>NW_027976093.1:0-205 GCF_054177405.1 Leptonychotes weddellii
CACATTTGCATAACTTTTATTACAGGATATAGTTATAATTATTCTACTTTATCAGTTGTTAATCTCTTGCTGTGCCCAATTTATAAATTAAACTTCATCATAAGTATGTATGTATAGAAAAAACACTTGATACTATCTATGGTTTCAGGCATCTTCTGGGGCTCTTGAACTGTATCCCTCATGGATCAGGGGAGAGGGGCTACTT
>NW_027976094.1:0-205 GCF_054177405.1 Leptonychotes weddellii
CCCCGTTTGTGTTCCCTCTCTCGCTGTGTCTCTCTCTGTCAAATAAATAAATAAAATCTTTAAAAAAAAAAAAAGAAAGGGCCAAGGGGCCTGACCTGTCTCACTATGGGATCCCGGTATCTTATATCATATGATTCCTGCATGCATATTTTGCTCCTCAAAGGATAATTTTTGGCCCCCTGTGATTTCTGTTCGTCTAATCTGC
>NW_027976095.1:0-205 GCF_054177405.1 Leptonychotes weddellii
AATGCTCTTTTTACCAACTACGGAATAAAATTATATTTAACATTATAAAAGTATTTTCCATTTTTCATATATAAATTCCCTAGCTATGAATTCATTCCTTATAAAGAGGAGAGCTGGTGCGGAGCAAGATGGCGGAGGAGTAGGAGACCTGGATTTTGTCTCCTCTCAGGAATTCAGCTGGATAGGGATCAAACCATTCTGAACA
>NW_027976096.1:0-205 GCF_054177405.1 Leptonychotes weddellii
TTTTTTACATAAATTATTTTTAGCTTTTAGCAGGAAGAAATGATCATTGGCATTAGACTTACAGATTGGATTTCAATAAGCATGTCATATCTGCAGTAATTTAACTAGACAACTTTTATTTTATTTTATTTTTTTTTTTAAAGATTTTATTTATTTGAGAGAGAGACTGAGAGAGAGAGAGCATGAGAGGGGGGAGGGTTGGGAG
>NW_027976097.1:0-205 GCF_054177405.1 Leptonychotes weddellii
GGGGAGGAGCTAAGGGCTCTTCTCAGTGAACGTTTTCCTCCTTTCTTGCTTCTCAGTTCTGGATGTTTCCTCTATACCCTTGTTGGCCCAGGCCGAGCCAGCAGGGAGACAGCCGGCCATGGGCACCTGCTCAGAAGACCCCCACCTGTGCGGAGCCTCCTGGCTCCTGGGATTCACCAGCCTCCTCCTCAGTGAGTGGCCCGGG
>NW_027976098.1:0-205 GCF_054177405.1 Leptonychotes weddellii
GGCACGTTCTGCATGGAGCACTGGGTGTTATGCACAAACAATGAATCATGGAACACTACATCTAAAACTAATGATGTAATGTATGGGGATTAACATAAGAATAAAAAAAAAAGAATATATTGGGTAATCAAAATACCCTCCACATGGTATTCCTTTAAAATCCCATAAGATTCTTAGTTTTAATGTCACCATAGGGAGAGTAAAT
>NW_027976099.1:0-205 GCF_054177405.1 Leptonychotes weddellii
TGGGTGGCTCAGTTGGTTAAGCGACTGCCTTCGGCTCAGGTCATGATCCTGGAGTCCCAGGATCGAGTCCCGCATCGGGCTACCTGCTCAGCAGGGAGTCTGCTTCTCCCTCTCCCCCCTCTTGTGCTCTTTCTCTCTCTCAAATAAATAAATAAAAATAAAAATAAATAAATAAATAAATAAATAAAATAAAATAAAATCTACA
>NW_027976100.1:0-12300 GCF_054177405.1 Leptonychotes weddellii
GTCCATCGACAGATGAATGGATAAAGAAGATGTGGTATATATGTACAATGGAATATTACGCAGCCATCCAAAGGAATGAACTCTTGTTATTCGCAATGACGTGGATAGAACTAGAGGGTATTATGCTGAGCGAAATAAGTCAATCAGAGAAAGACATGTATCGCATGATCTCACTGATACAAGGAATTCTTAATCTCAGGAAACAAACTGAGGATTGCTGGAGTGGTGGGGGGTGGGAGAGATGGGGTGTCTGGGTGATAGACATTGGGGAGGGTATGTGCTATGGTGAGCACTGTGAATTGTGTAAGACTGTTGAATCACAGACCCGTACCTCTGAAACAAATAATACATTATATGTTAAAAAAAAAAAAGAAGAAGAAGATAGTAGGAAGGGAAAAATGAAGGGGGGAAATCAGAGGGGGAGACGAACCATGAGTATTAAAGAGGGTACGTATTGAATGGAGCACTGGGTGTTATACGCAAACAATGAATCATGGAACACTACATCAAAACTAATGATGTAATGTATGGTGATTAACATAACATAATTTAAAAAAATGGCCATAACATCGACAGTACAAAAAAAAAAAAAGAAAGAAAGAAATAGTACCAATTTACAACTCCCACTGTTAGCGCACATACTATGATTTTAAGACAAGCTCCATAAGAGAAGATTCATGCATTATTAGTATGTCATTTTTTATCTGTGAACAGCCACATACAATGCAAATGGAGTTGCTTTCTACTGGGATTAGAGTAGGCAGCTCACAGTAATCAGGGCTAGGCAGATGGATTTCTCCAGGGTTGGGGAGCTTGAAACATTAAACAATGGATAAAAATAGAAGAAATAGAAAAAAGGAAAATCCTACTCAAGGAAAGGCAAAGAAATCAATAATGTATTTTTGCTGTTGACCTTGTAAAATTGCTTTTATCAATATATTTTTTACAAAAGAACAAAGGGGCTTCAGGGAGGTCTGTCCCCGCCTTAATCTTGGACTTCTCAGCTTCCAGAACTGTGAAAAAGAAATGTTTGTTGTTTAAGACACCCTGTCTGTGATATTTTTTGTTATAGCACCTGGATGGCCTAAGATACCAGCTCTCTTTTACATGTAGGCAAATACTATCCTAACTTACACAAATGATGAAATAATTTATAAAATTCCTAAGGGTTGGTTGTTATATGAAAACAGTGAATCGTGGATCACTATGTCAAAAACTAATGATGTATTGTATGGTGACTAACATAACATAATAAAATAAAATTTTAAAAAAATTCCTAAGGGTGGTTGTCGCAAGATTTTAAATGAAACTTGGGTAAATCCTGTTAGAAGAGAGTCAGAAAGAGTCCGAAAGCATAGGAAATGCTGGTGTGCTAATGATAGAGCAGTGGGCAATGCTAATTAACTCAGAGAGAATGTGCATAGTGAAGAAAAAGGCCAACATTTTGGGGTAGGGCAAGGTCCAGGGAAGAAAGTCCAGAGGGGGAAGAAGGAATGGCTAGATACCCAGGCAGAAACCAGCAGTGGAGTCACTGGCTGCAGAAGGGAAGAAACAAGGAGAACACATGCAATATTAACATATTTGAAGGTTTTCTGATGAAAGAGAGATTAAACTTACTTAAGTATTTATATAACAGAAGGGGCAAAACCAAACCCAGAGGATAAAGGGGCAGGTAGGGGAATCTTCTAATTCAACATGGAGTAGTATTTAGTGTTTTTATCTTTTCAGGATACCTTTGCCTTCCCACTTTCTTCTGTTAATAACCTGGTGCTTGGGCAATAATATTATTCCATCTCTCTGGCCACAATGACTGGTTCAGAGATAGGCATATCACCTCAGCTAGAACAATCAGAATCTTTGTCCGAACATTTTCTAACTGGGCTGGTCTTCTTTTCTTCTGTTTGGTCACTGAATTCTTTGGCTGTGGGCCCAGAGATGTTTGAGGGCATGCTCCCTGCTGGGGATGGAGAGTCCATCTGCAAGAGGAGAACTTCAGCACAAGTTTTTCTAATCTGAATTAGTTATGAGGTGATTGATTAATTAGAGAACACGATCTTTGACATGCACCAACTACTGTTGTTATAGCCTCATTTAGAACTAGTGAGCAGAGCAGGAAAAATGTTGTTGGAAGCAACACCAGCTGCAATGTCTGAGTGATTTCATGCTTTGCTATCAAAGCTGTAGGTTGTAAAGTAGATAAGAATATGTACAGATTGTGCTAATGATAATGATGGTGGAGATAGTAAAGGAAGGGTCACTACTGTTGACTAAGAGCCATGTATAATATGGAAATAAAAGACAGTTATAAACCTAGAAAGCTTTAGATTCATACAAGGTTAATATAATGATGGGAAGTATTGGAATAAAAGAATATAGGTCACTAAATGCTGTGCTTGTTGGTTATTAAAGAAAGAATCTTATAGGAAACCAAAGAGGTAGGGGAAAGTTTTATTTAAATTCAAATCTATTAGATTACCCATATGAAATGACATTTTTAAGATTTTATTTATTTATTTATTTATTTGAGAGAGAGAGTGCTAGCAAGTGAGCAAGTGGGGGAGGGAACAGAGAGAGAGGGAGAGAGAGAATCTGGAGCAGACTCCACCCTGAGTGTGGAGCCCAACATGGGGCTCAGTCCTATGACCCTGAGATCATGACCTGAGTGGAAATCAAGAGTTGGACACTTAACTGACTGAGCCACCCAGGCACCCCTGAAATGCCATTTTTAAGTCAAAACTATCAAATAACAGCTATTCCAAATGATTTTTCCCTAATATATAGAGTCTGTCTTTTGCTATGTCAAATAAGAACCAAGACACTTTCTGACATAGTAAACAATTACAGTTTAATTCTAAAGTGCCTGTTTAATTTCCCAAGAACATAATCTTTCATTGCTATTTGTGAGATTTGGGAAAGCTTCAGGGAGAGGTATTTGCAATGGGTGTCAAAGACTGCTTGACTTAGTGATGGAGATGCTATAGAAACATATCCCAGACCAAAGACAGTAACATAAGTAAAAGGATGGATAGAACCGTGAGTCTACTATGCTATCTTTTGTGTAAGAAAGGGAAACAAAGTACATATTGTTTACTTGTATAAATGTTTAAGTTTTCTGTATACTCAGAAGAAACTAATATCAGTGATTTGCTATTTGGAGCTGGGAATGGAATCCAAGTGGAGGGGGGACAGGAGTGGATGGAAGACTTGGTACTAGGACTGGAAAGACAGTTTAGTGGACAGCAGGACTAGGGTGCTGTTAGATCACACAAGACCTTGAATGCTTTACTAGAGGGTTTGTACTTAGCTTCCTGGTAACGGAGAGCCGCTACAGAATTTTTTTTTTTTTTAAGATTTTATTCATTTATTTGACAGAGAGACACAGCGAGAGAGGGAACATAAGCAGGGGAGCGGGGGTGAGAGAAGCAGGCTTCCTGCCAAACAGGGAGCCCGACGCGGGGCTCAATCCCAGGATCCTGGGATCATGACCTGAGCAGAAGGCAGACGCTTAACGACTGAGCCACCCAGGCGCCCCAGAATTTTTTTTCACTACAGAATTTTAAAGATTTTATTTTTTTAATTATTATTTGAGAGAGAGAGTGAGAGAGAGAAAGATAGCATGAGAGGGGGGAGGGTCAGAGGGAGAAGCAGACTCCCCACTGAGCAGGGAGCCGGATGCGAGAACTCGATTCCAGGACTCCAGGATCATTACCTGAGCCAAAGGCAATTGCTCAACTGACTGAGCCACCCAGGCATTCCTCACTACAGAATTTTAAACCTAAGATTGACAGAATAAAGTCTTCATGGAAGGGGTAAGAATTTGCTCTGTAACACTTGAAGGGCAAGAAATGTTATATTCTTGTGTTCCAAAATCAAACAAAATTTGCTTCATCCTCCATTTGCCAGAGTTGACAAAAACCCATTTTCGTTGGAGATGGAGAACTCCTCCTCACCAGCTCCCTTTAGGATCGTATAAGAGGGTGGCGCCTGGGTGGCTCAGTCGTTGGGCGTCTGCCTTCGGCTCAGGTCATGATCCCAGGGTCCTGGGATCGAGCCCCGCATCGGGCTCCCTGGTCTGCAGGAAGCCTGCTTCTCCCCCTCCCACTCCCCCTGCTTGTGTTCTCTCTCTCGCTGTGTATCTCTCTCTGTCAAATAAATAAAATCTTTAAAAAAAAAAAAAAAAAAGGGTCGTATAAGAGTTCTGGGAGCTTGTGGGTGTCCTAAAAAGAAAGAGTGAGAGCAGTCTGTACTTGAACTTTGCTGTTTCTTCCTACCCTGGAATAGGACCAGCTACATAATTTGCAAGGCCCAGTGTAAAATGAAAATGGAGAGCCCCTTGTTTTCACGTATTTATTATTCTACAATTTTATGTTTTATTAGTGTTTGTGGGTTTTTTTAAGGATTATTTATTTGAGAGAGAGATCACAAGCAGGGGTCAGGGCAAAGGGAGAGGGACAAGCAGACTCCCCACTGAGCAGGGAGCCCGACGTGGGGCTCCACCCAGTACCCCAAGATCATGACCCGAGCCGAAGTCAGATGCTTAACCGGCTGAGCCACCCAGGTGCCCCAGTGTTTGTGTTTTTAAACATATGAGGTTGTCCAACATGGTGATTTTTATTTTTAAAAAATTTTTTAACTTATTTTATTTAAATTCAATTAGCTAACATATAGTATATCATTAGTTTCAGATGTAGAGTTCAGTAATTCATCAGTTGTATATAACACCCAGTGCTCATTATATCATATGCCCTCTTTAATGCCCATCACCCACTTACCCCATCCCTCCATCCATCTCCCCTCCAGCAACCCTCAGTTTGTTTCCTATAGTTAAGAGTCTCATGGTTTGTCTCCCTCTCTGATTTTATCTTATTTTATTTTTCTCTCCCTTCCCCTATGATCCTCTGTTTTGTTTCTTAAATTCCACATATGAGTGATCATATGATAATTGTCTTTCTCTGATTGACTTAGTTCACTCAGCATAATACCATACCCTCCAGTTCCATCCACATCAATGTAAATGGTAAGATCTCATCTTTTTGATGGCTTTCTGTGCCTACATCTGTAGACCCTTCTGATAAAATTAATGATGAAGTGTTTCAATCTTTTGAAGCATCTCACTGCACTCAGAGACTAGGGAGTCTGGTAATCCACGCTGTTCTATTCCTTTATGCATTGTCTGTGTTAAACAACTTACACATTAAGCAATGTCTCCCCCCAAATTGCAAAGACAACTCCAAATCAGAGTCATTTGACAAGTATTTTAAATGGGTATTGGAATCTCAAAGCAGAGTAAAGTTCTTATTTTTTAAAAAAGTCATAATCAGTGAAAAGGCTCAGGAAGCAAATTATTTGGTAGCATTTATTTATTATCCAGAAAGTAAAAGCATGTAAAATTAGAGTGAGTAAAATGCTAGGATAAGATGCAGTATGACAATGAAAATGTTACTCCCTAGCAGCCTAATCCGTCAACATACTGTTGACATGTAACATTATGCCAAAGAGGTTTTGTGTAATAAGTTGAACAACAATTGCTTTTCTATCGAGGTTGATGAGTCAACAGATTTTACCATTGAATGTCTTATCATAACATTTGTTAAGATTTGTAAAAATAGTGAAAATTGAGAACATTTTTTTTTTCTTTTCTGCTGCAAAGAGCTGTGCAAACAAACTAAGACCAAGATAACATTTAATGTTTAGTCTTCATTTGGAATCAAAAGATCTGTCCTGGAGGAAGTGTGTGGGCATCTGTACCGACAGGGCCCACCAATGATTGGCTCCAGAAGAGGCTTTACATCTAATGAACAAAGAAAATCTGATTTTGTTCATAACACATTGTTTTCTTCACAGAGAGGTGCTGGTGTTGAAGCCTGTTAATGAAGAAATTTTAGAAGTCCAGATGATGTGACCAAAATGGCCAACTTTATTAAGGACAGAACAGTCCATGGGAGAATGTTTTTTAAACTGCATGAACACCTGGTTAAAGGGCACATAAATCTGCTACAAAGAGAAGTCTGCTGGCTTAGCAGAGGAAGAATCCTCAGCAGGAGTTTTAGGCTAAAAAAGTGAACAAAAAGCTCAGAGAAAATGTTTTGACTACAACTGGTGAGATTCTTGGATTTAAAAGAAATGGACTCTTTTGTTAAATTCTGTTGCCAAGGGAAATCTTGACGTGTCTCCACTGTTGATTGGGTTTGAAGGTGAGAAGGGCTTTCTCAAGTCTCACATCTTACTGAACACCACCTGGAAGAACCACAGAACCACTGTGATGGCATGTTCCCTCCTTGACACCACAAGGGAGTGACTTGGGTAACGACACTCACTGAATCTTCTGCTCAGCCTGGAAATATGACTTAGAGAAGGACTTTGTGAGCTGCAGTCTGATAGTATACTCAAGATGAGACTTACTGATCTGCCTCTAGACAAGTTTTGGATTTCTGTGCAAAAGTGGGATCCTGCTATTCAAGGGAAAACAACGGAACTTTTGCTGAAGTGTAACTTTTTAAAATATGTAAATAAGCTTTTTTCTTATTTAACAAGCATCAGAAATTGTCTATTTCAGTTAAGTACAAAATCTTTGTGTTGGACCAACAAGAAAACAAGCACAGGTTTTAATGAAAAGGTAAATTCCATTCTTTAGTTTTAGTTTCAAAAAGAATACTTTTAATGCTTTTATGTAGTCTGATAAAAGAGATCAAGAAGTAACACATGTCTATAATAATTTTGCAATTTTGCAATGGGAACCTGATCATGTCGGTCAGTGAGGAAATGCTTTTACACTCTCTTGAATAAAACTGTCTTAGGCCATATTTTTATTCATATTGCTTCTTTTATAGTTTTAGTAGCTTTTCAATATTGTCAATAAACTTCACATTGTAAATAACATTAATTAAAATCAATTTACAGTCTTTGTGTAAATTAAATCTACTCCCCTTATAAAAAAATTAAATTTCAATTTGTTTTAAGCCAGTTATTTAACAAAAATGTATTATATTTGCCTTGTGAGTTTTAAATATTTATGACAAGGCAATAAAGAAATAAATGTCAAGAAAGGTAAGCTAATCTTAACTATCTGACTCTTTTTCAAGAATAGATTATTAAAAAGATATTTTAATTGTAAATAAGGAAAATAACTCCTCTTGCATACATCATATACCACATACCAACCTCATTAGACTCTCATTTAGTAGGAATTTGTGATAAGAATTTCAGATCTACACAGACAAGGTTAAAAAAAATTAAGCAGGTATTACAAGTTAATACCTTTTATCAGGAAGAGGAACCACAAAAAATGGTAGGTTAATTAGTTCACCAAAATAAACAGATCCTCAAAATATATATATATCATCTCTACTCAGAAGAACATTGGATATTATCATTGAATTGTTATATCTATAATTTACTGATCATGCTAATGTATTATGAACTGTAAGTAAAATAATTTTTATACAGAGGTCCTCTGAGACCTGAAATTATTTCAAGAGTTCCTCCAGAGAGAAAAGATTGAGAAAGTCTGCTAGTGAATCCTCTGTGTGATGCCAAGAAGTTGCATTGTGTCTTCCCATATCAATACAAAGTATTGTATAGGTCTTATCCTTTAACATTTTTTTAATAAAATTAATCATGTTCATGATATCCTACAGTAAATACACTGTGATATTTCATGATATATAGAAAGTAAAAGTATATCACAGTGTTAAACTATAAGGTAAATATTAAGGAGCTTAATTTGTTGTTTTATGGATATATATTTAATCAAATTACATATTATATAAGTTATATATTACATATTAAATAAAAATACAGTTTTAATCATTTCTTCCTGTAACCCAATGACTTTCAGGTGTGCATACACCCACTTTAGAAGCTACTATTCTAATCATAGAGTTTTAGACAAAACCCATACATCTATGGTCAATTGATTTTCAACAAAGGTGACAAGACAATTCACAATGGGGAAAAGAATAGTCTCTTTGAGACAGGGAAATTGAAGGACTCCATAAAAATCTTTTTGCTCCTTTTCCTGCTTCTATTCTTGCTAGGACCTGTATCCCACTGCACTCTACACATGCCTTTTTAATGCAAATAGCATATGTCCTCCTTGTAAGGGACAAGGAATTAATGATTTCCCTAGAATAGATAACATCTAAGGAAGGACCAGGTGAGAATGACTAGATGAAGAAATCATACGCATATTCCAGACCACCAGAGCTAGCCAACTTGATGCCAAGGCCTCCTGGCTCCTGGGCCCTGTCTTTGTTCTAACCAGTTCCTGGATGCCTGAGTGGATGTGTACACCAGATCACCATATCAGACCACCATTCTCAATAAAAAAAACCCAGACCCTGAACAAAGACAAGACTCCTGCTCCTTTCCTTTCTAGTCTCCTGGATGCTCTGTATATTATCTGCTCTCTCTATATCTTCAATAAACTCTGCTTTCACCTTCTGCTGGCTCACATTTTATTTCCATCTTGCATGAAGCCAAGGACTCTCTTGGCCAGTCCTGCAGGACACCCTCTGCTCCCACTCTGTCCTTGGACCCAGCCTGCCGGCATCATCTTCAACAAATGGTGCTGAGAAAACTAGATATCCACATACAAAAGTTGAACCCTTAACTCACACCATATTCAAAAACTAACTCAAAACGTACCAAAGACCTAAATATAAGAGATAAGCCTATAAGACTATTAGAAGAAAACATAGGGGCAAATTTTCATGACCTCAATCTGGCAATGGATTCTAGATATGACACCAAAGGCACAAACAACAACAACAAAAAATACATAAAGTAGATTTCATCAAAATTAAAACTTTTGTACCTCAAAGGACACTGTCAAGAGAGTGAAAAAACCCATAGAAAGGGAGGAAAATATTTGCAAATCATATATCTGATAAAGATCTAGTATCCAGAATACATAAAGAACACTTATAACTTAACAAAAAATAGACAAACAACGCAATTTAAAAATGGGCAAAGTGCATAAATAGTGATATAATAAGAAATATATTTGGAGTTTGTCCTGGGTTCCAGGTACAAAGCATCTAAAACCCTGGGAATTTCCTAATAGGAGTGTCTTTTGTTATTCATATGGCATCCTTTTAAAACACACTGGAGTTTATGCTAATGAAGTAATTAGGGTGTAGCGCCTAGATAGCCTCAGGTTGGGACTGCTCACCAGAAAGATCAAGTGGAACTTTCAGCTCCATCTACCAACCTCGGGGAAGGGACAGCGTGGGGGCATGGGAGAGTGGAGTGGGGAGGATCTGCAGATAAAGCTCTATAAAAACTCTTGAACATATGATTTGATGAGCTTCTGGGTTAGTGGAAGGATCCACATGCTGGAGGGTGGCACATGCCACCTCCACAGGGACAAAAGCTCCTGTGCACGGGACCCCACAGGACTTAGCTCTACGAACCTCTTCGTCTGGCTGTTGATCTTTATCCTTTATAATACCCTTACAATAAGCTGATAAACCTAAATTAATGTTCCCTGAGCTCTGCGAGCCGTTCTAACAAATGACTGAACTGGAGGTGGAGGTCGTGGGAACCTCTGGACTTGCAGTTGGTATCTGATGGGGGAGCAGTCTTGTGCAACTGAGCCTTTAACCTGTAAGATCTGATGCTATATTCAGGTAGATAGTGTCAGAATTGAGTTAAATTTGTAGGACACTCTGAGCATCTGCTGAGAATCAAATTGCTTGAAGGCTTTGAGAAACACTCCAGAATGGGCATTTTTCCAAAGAAGATATGCAAATGGCCAACGAGCACATGAAAAGATGCTTAATGTCATTAGTCATTAGGGAAATGCAAATTAAAATCACATTGTGATACCACTTCACACATGGTGGGATGGCTATAACAATAATTTAAAAAAAGAAACAACAAAAAACAATAGGAAAATAGCAAGTGTTGGGAAAATAACAAGTGTTGGCCAAGGATACGGGTAAAGTGGAAACCTTATACATTACTGGTGGAATGTAAAATGGTGCAGCTGCTATGAAAAAGAGTTCACAAGTTCTTCAATAAGTTAAAAATAGAATTGCCACGTGACCCAGTAATTCCACTCCTGGGTATATACCCAAAAGAACTGAAAATAGGTGTTCATTCAGAAACTTGCACTTGAATGTTCATAGCAATACTATTCATGATTGCCAAAAGATAGAGGCAACCCAACTATTCATCCACTGATGAATGAATAAACAAAATGTGATATATCTATACAATGGAATACAATTCAGCCATCAAAAGGAATGAAATATTAATACATGTTACAACATGGATGAACTCTGAAAACGTTTTGCTAAGTGAACAAAGCCATTTACAAAAGGCCATGTATCATATGATCACATTTATATGAAATAAAATCCATAGAGACAGAATGCATTTATGGTTGCCAGGATCTGTGGAGAAGAGAAATAGGGAATGGCTGCTTAGTGGGAATAGGATTTCTTTTTACAGTGAGGAAATTCTCTGGAATTCTATAGTGGTGATGGTTGCACAACATTGTGAATGTACCAAATGCTCCTGATTTGTACACTTTAAAGCTGTTAAAATGGTGACTTTTATATTATGTGTATTTTACCATGATTTAAAATTATATAGAAGAATAGCATTCCAGGCAGAGGACATGGCAAGCACCAAGGTCCTGAGGCAGGAATGAACATGGCATATTTAAGGCAGTGCATGAAAGCCAGCAAGGTGGGAAAGGTGTAATTGTAGAAGGTATAAGGGTAGAAGATGAGATCAGAGAGGTAGTAGAGAGGCAAGCCTTGGATGTAGTGCTAGCTCATGGGCTCCAGGGAATGAAAAGCATCTCCTATGTCATAGCCAGGCTCCTGCTTTGAGCACAAGGTCTCAGTTGGGACTAGATGGAGGCCCTGCACACTAATGTGCTTGACTGAATCCTGGTACATGGCCACACCCTCATCCAGAAGTGCCTCAGTGTCAGACAAGGATAATTGACAAACATGCCTGGTGTGCCATCCTCACCAGATAGCAGCTGCTTTGGTTTCACCAATCCTATCCCTGTATTCTCCTCCTCCTGTTCCTCTCAGGTAGTGTTGAAGCCCCAGTGTGACTTGAAGTCCTGAAAGTGTGCTATTCAGGAATGAGCGCTAGCAGGATATTGCTGGAGAACAGAGTGCCTAAAAGGATTTGGTTGCAGACAATGACAGAGAATCGAATGCCAGGGCAGGTGTGGTACAGGAGGTGGGGAAGCACAGAAGATGTTTGCAGAAAGGGATGAAATGTATTTTAGAAATATACTTTTGGTGGCATTTTGAAGGATGGAGCAGGAGAGAGAAATGGAGAAGGGAAAAAAGAATTCCTAATCATAGCATATGCGTATATTCTATGGATTAGACACTAATCCATATGCTGGATTAGTGTCTGAGTGATGGTAATTGTATTATTTTCCCATTGCCACTCTAACAAATTACTACAAACTCAGTAGGTTAAAACTCAAATTTATTCTCTTACAGTATTGGAAGACAGAGGTCTGTAGTCAAGGTGTTGGCAGGGCTGTGTTCCTTCTGGAGGCTTCAGGGGAGAATATGTTTCCCTGCTTTTTTCAGCTTTTATTTATTTTATTTATTTTATTTTATTTTATTTATTTAATTTAATTTAATTTTATTTTATTTTTAAAGATTTTATTTATTTATTTGACAGAGAGAGAGAGATAGCGAAAGAGGGAATACAAGCAGGGGGAGTGGGAGAGGGAGAAGCAGGCTTCCTGTGGAGCAGGGAGCCCGATGCAGGGCTTGATCCCAGGACCCTGGGATCATGATCTGAGCCGAAGGCAGACGCTTAACGACTGAGCCACCCGGGCACCCCCTTTTTCAGCTTTTAGAGGCTGCCTGCGTTCCTCAGCTTGTGGCTCCTTCCTTATACCTCTGCAGCCTCTTGCTTCCATTGTCACATATCTTACTACTCACCCTGATTCTTTGGCCTCTCTCTTTTTTTTTTTATGTTATGCTTATCACCATACATTACATCATTAGTTTTTGATGTAGTGTTCCATGATTCATTGTTTGCGTATAACACCCAGTGCTCCATTCAATACGTGCCCTCTTTAATACCCATCACCAGGCTAACCCATCCCCCCACTCCCCTCCCCTCTAGAACCCTCAGTTTGATTCTCAGAGTCCATAGTCTCTCGTGGTTCGTCTCCCCCTCTGATTTCCCCCCTTCATTTTTCCCTTCCTACTATCTTCTTCTTCTTCTTTTTTTTAACATATAATGTATTATTTGTTTCAGAGGTACAGGTCTGTGATTCAACCGTCTTACACAATTCACAGTGCTCAC
>NW_027976101.1:0-1101 GCF_054177405.1 Leptonychotes weddellii
GTGCGCACACGCACCCACCAGTTCAGTCTACCGCTTGGTAACCACTTCATTTGCCCTGACTGAGAATTTAAAATATAGTTGAGTTTTACAATAAAATAAAATATATTTGAGTTTTAGAGCTTATATTAAGCTTGTGGTGGAATAAAAACAAAATATTAGCCTGATACTTTTTAAAAAAATTAAACTATAGAAAACTTTGGCTATAACTTGTGAATAACCTAGAAATCATTATCTGTAAGTGGATAATAAACAGACGCATTAAAAAAATTAGTTCTTCCTCTGAGGTTTAAGTTTTGGGGGGGGGGTTGCTCCCTAGAGGACATTTGGAAATGTCTAGAGGAGGTTGATTGTTGTAATGATTGGGGACAGCCCCGGGTGTTTAGTGAGTACAAGGCCAGAGATGCCAAATAATCTTCAATGCATACAAGACATTCTGGCTTAATGAAGAATTCTCGCATCATAATGCCAACAGCACCCCTATTGAGAACTGAGGGTGTCCCTATTCTTAATAGGTATGATATATGGGAAATATTAGAAAACTAGACTGGATACTCTTCTTTTTTTCTTTTCCAGTGCAGACTCAGGCCAGTAAAATGAACTAATTAGGAAACAAATTTCCTCTTCCTAAAATTATAGTTAACACTCACTGTAAGCAATTGGTAATTTAAATCAATGTTTGTGCCAAGGGGTTTGATGGTTTTATGTAAGGTGGCAATGTACTGGAAACAGTTTAAATCTTAATGTGGGAAAATAGTGCTATTATCTAAGAAAACAAAAGATTTCTTATAATTTTAAGTGCTCAAAATTGGGACAATTGGAGATTTAACCACTTTGGACCTGAAAAATAGGTTTTAAAATTCAAGTTGAACCTGGGAAGAGCCTAGACATCATTGTTTACATTGATGATGGAATAAACATAAGAAACTCTAGAAACTCTAGAAACCTATATAAATACCAAAGAACAGGATAAAATAAGCTCTGTATTTAGTTCAGCCCTAGCCAACTAAACATTTTTATCCTTCAAATGGAATGCAAGCTGGTGCAGCCACTCTGGAAAACTGTATGGAGGTTCCTCAAAAAGTTGAAAATAGAGCTACCATA
>NW_027976102.1:0-205 GCF_054177405.1 Leptonychotes weddellii
TTAAAACAAATAAGCAAACTTGGATGACATCTTAAACAGAACGTTGTGACAGGAAATCCCCCCAGAAAACAGGTGTCAGGAGCAGCAAATCACCTAGAAGACAGCAAGAGCAGAGGGTTTTAAAATCAGTGGGGCAAATATTCTGATAAGGGAATGATGGGTCCTACAAGGCACAGAATTCAGAAATAGAAAACATTTACTCAGT
>NW_027976103.1:0-205 GCF_054177405.1 Leptonychotes weddellii
AGAGAGTTGTTGCTCTTCTTTTCTTCGATCTCCTGTTGGGTTTGTAGGTGTTCAGAATGGTTTGATCCCTATCCAGCTGAATTCCTGAGAGGAGACGAAATCCAGGTCTCCTACTCCTCCGCCATCTTGCTCCGCCCCCTCTTCATCACATATTTTGAACAGTAGATTATGTCGTTTGATATAATTTTCTTTATATTTCTCTCCC
>NW_027976104.1:0-205 GCF_054177405.1 Leptonychotes weddellii
AGTCACTTACATTCCCAGGCCTTGTGAGAGGCTCTCTTGGACTCCAGTCCCTCTCCTCGGAACCTGCCATTCTGTCCTGTCACTTCGCATACCATGGGGATGCTCTCGTATTCTCCAAGCTTTAACCTGTACTTATTTCTGGTGGGCCACACAATAAGTTGGGGAGGCAGAGAGCACTCAGGTGGCAGCCTGATGATCCTGCCAG
>NW_027976105.1:0-205 GCF_054177405.1 Leptonychotes weddellii
CAATGTAAGTTATGTTTTGGTGGATTTTATGATTTATGATTTTTATTTTTATTTTTTTTTAAATTTTACTATGTTATGTTAGTCACCATAAAATACATCATTAGTTTTTGATGTGGTGATCCACGATCCATTGTTTTCGTATAACACCCAGTGCTCCATGCAGTACATGCCCTCCTTAATACCCATCACCAGGCTAACCAATCCC
>NW_027976106.1:0-205 GCF_054177405.1 Leptonychotes weddellii
GGCTCAGTTGGTTAAGCGACTGCCTTCGGCTCAGGTCATGATCCTGGAGTCCCGGGATCGAGTCCCGCATCGGGCTCCCTGCTCGGCAGGGAGTCTGCTTCTCCCTCTGACCCTCCTCCCTCTCATGCTCTCTGTCTCTCACTCTCTCACTCTCAAATAAATAAATAAAATCTTAAAAAAAAAAAAAATTAAAAAAAAAAAAAAA
>NW_027976107.1:0-205 GCF_054177405.1 Leptonychotes weddellii
ACTTATTCTCTCAGGCTCATGACAAGAGAGGCATTTAGTTAAGAATATGTGGGTGATTAAGACTGAGCTGAAATGCATCAGTGAGTTTGCTGCCTGGCAAGGAATGACAGTAACTTGCAAGAGGACAGTTAAATCAACGTGTTTAGACTAGACAAATTGTCTAGTCTCATTTCCTCTGGATATCTTCGATTAAAATTTTCTGTCT
>NW_027976108.1:0-205 GCF_054177405.1 Leptonychotes weddellii
CATGTTGCCAAAGCCTCCTGTGCTTTTTTCTTTTTTAAAGTTTTTATTGCTTGCTTGTTTGCAAGCTCTACATCATGGGGCTTGAACTCAGGACCCTGAGATCAAGAGGCACATGCTCTAAGGCACTGAGCCAGCTAAGAGCCTCTCCTGTGCTTACTTTTTAATGGCAGTTGTCCTTGAGCATTCCTGGAACCTATCATGGAGC
>NW_027976109.1:0-205 GCF_054177405.1 Leptonychotes weddellii
CCTGCTGAGCAGGGAGCCCGATGCGGGACTCGATCCAGGGACTCCAGGATCATGACCTGAGCCGAAGGCAGTCGCTTAACCAACTGAGCCACCCAGGCGCCCCCGAAGGCAGACTCTTAACGACTGAGCCACCCAGGTGCCCCTAGACTCTTTCTTGAGATGTGTCAAGACTTCTCCTTGCACGAGTGCTTAGACCACTCTAAGT
>NW_027976110.1:0-205 GCF_054177405.1 Leptonychotes weddellii
AGTGCGTTCTGTTATTCGTATTGTCTCAGTTTTATATATCCCATAAGTGTCATTCTCAGAGCATCAAGCTGGCTTCCTGAATTATTTACCCCTCCGTGGTTTCATGCAAGGGATTTCAATTAAGTACGTTCTCCACCAATGGCTTTTGTCATCTGGAGAACCCCCAACATGCAGATAACTGGCCCTGCAAATTTTCTCTACATGG
>NW_027976111.1:0-1101 GCF_054177405.1 Leptonychotes weddellii
GATCCAAGTCACTGAGAGACTTGGCCTCAGAAAGAGTTTGCACTTCGTCCACAGGGAAGAAGAACCTGTGGAAGTTTAAATGTAGGGATGGGCCTGCCCTTCCACCTTGGACCTTTTATTTGACGGTAAAAGCCATCCGTCTCTTGCCTTTATGGTGAAGAGCCCCCTCTACTGTGAATAAAGCTACCATAAATGGAGCTCAGTTTGGATGGTGTTAATAGACTGAGTGTTGGTGCCTCCCCAAATTCATATGGTGAAGTCCTAACCTCAAAGGTGCTGGATTTGGAGATGGGGCCTCTAAGGAAGTAATAAACGCTAAATGAGACCATAGGGGTGGGGTCCATATCCAATAGGATTAGTGTCCTTATAAGAAGTGACACCAGAGAGCTTGTGCTCCTTCCCTCTCTCCCTGTGCAAGCACCAAGGAAAGGCCAGGTGAGGACACAGTGACAAGGTCGCCCAGACTAGAGACTGAATCAGCCAGAACCTTGATCTTGGATTTCTAGCCTTCAGAACTGTGACAAAATAAACTTCTGTTTCAGCTCCTAGCCTATGGTATTTGGTTATGTCCGCCTGTGCAGACTAGCACACATGCCTTGGGTTTGAGGTGTCTGAAGGAGAAGTGTATAAAATGTGTCACAGGGAGACCGATATGCAAATGGGGAACAGATTTGGAAGTCACCAGTGTTTAGATTGAGCTGGAAGCCATGGGAGTAGATGCAATCCTGAAAAAGAGGACGGAAAGCTGAGGAGAGACCCTGGGGAAGTGCCTGCTCTGTGGGGGTCGTGAGGGGCCGTGCAGAAGCCCTGAGGGAGCAGCCAGAGGGGTGGCAGATGATCAGGAGGCTGCACGTGACAGAAGCCCAGAGAGCAGGATGGGAAGTCACATCAGGATACCAGGGGACTTAACCGACCCAGCTTTATTCATGGTAGAGGGGGCTCTTCACCGTGAAGGCAAGAGACGGATGGCTTTTACCGTCAAATAAAAGGTCCAAGGTGGAAGGGCAGGCCCATCCCTACATTTAAACTTCCACAGGTTCTTCTTCCCTGTGGACGAAGTGCAAACTCTTTCTGAGGCCAAGTCTCTCAGTGACTTGGATC
>NW_027976112.1:0-205 GCF_054177405.1 Leptonychotes weddellii
CAGAAACGTGACGCCAGGACACGCCATGATGACACCATTGCTCTGTTCCGGTCAGAAGCTTCTGTGTCCCGACCTGGACACCGACATCCAAGAGGGAGAGGTCATCCCACGGTCATGCAGACTCCGTGGGGAAGCCTGAGAATGAAGACCAGCAGAAGGGCCTCGGATCCCTAGTGAAGCCTATGTACCTGGCACCACCACAGAC
>NW_027976113.1:0-205 GCF_054177405.1 Leptonychotes weddellii
CAGGGCAAAAGGATGGGATGGGGGGGAGAGGGAGAAGAGAAAGAGAGGAGGAAAGACTACTGGGAAGAGCAGAAGATACATTTGAAAATGTCAGCTGGGAGACCTTGACTTAAAGATAATTCCAAATGAAAGACATGTATCATATGACCTCACTGATATGAGGAATTCTTAATCTCAGGAAACAAACTGAGGGTTGCTGGAGTGG
>NW_027976114.1:0-205 GCF_054177405.1 Leptonychotes weddellii
GGTGCTAACGGTAGCATTTATCGGATCAGTGGAGGTCAGTTAAAATTGGAGGTGGAGAAAGACATAAATGGAAGCTGAATAAAAGATGAAAGACTATGGGAAAGATAGGATTCCATCCCAGACTGCTTCACTGTCTTTAACCCTTTGTTCCCACTTTGCCTCCATCACTGAGGAGGCAGATGGTAGGATTATGCCAAATAAGTAG
>NW_027976115.1:0-205 GCF_054177405.1 Leptonychotes weddellii
GATGTATCCAAAGGCCAGCCTGATCTCTCCACCCATCCTTCACTCTCAGCCCGGCTCTAAGTTTCCCCCAAAGTTGGTTTCATTATCAGGGTCTTTAACTGTCTTTTACAAAGTCAGCGCTCTGATTGCCAAAAAGGGCAATCTTGCAACAGTCAAGACTGTGGTCCGGTGCCAGGAAAGACTTCTCTACTGGGAGAGCTTTGCA
>NW_027976116.1:0-205 GCF_054177405.1 Leptonychotes weddellii
TATTTTAAAAAAAAAAACAAAAAAACAAAAAAAAATCTGATGTTAAATGTTTTTTAAGCTTTTATTAACTTATTATATAAGTAATCAGTTTTAAATAGAACTATTTGAAAATTACAAATATCGCAGTTTGAGTGTGCCCAGAAACAGAAAAAGATTTGAATGCAAGCAGATTATTTGGGAAATGCAGAATATCTTAGGGTAACGG
>NW_027976117.1:0-205 GCF_054177405.1 Leptonychotes weddellii
TTAACGTATATTGCATTATTTGTTTCAGAGGTACAGATCTGAGATTCAACAGTCTTGCACAATTCACAGCGCTTACCAGAGCACATACCCTCCCCAGTGTCTATCTATGGAAGGTTTCTCCAAATTGATAATATATCATTGATAGTTGCCCTCTGAATGTAACCCCCATGTCAGTCATTCACTTGTTTAATATACACATAACTCA
>NW_027976118.1:0-205 GCF_054177405.1 Leptonychotes weddellii
GTGAGGAGGCCTCCAACAGCAGACTCTGTCTGTTCCTCACACCTGTCTCCACGGCCAACTGCCAGGTGCCCTGAGCTCTGAAGCCGCCCCTCCAACCACCTCCTTCCCGCGGTGCCAGAGTTCTTCCCAACCTGCACATCTGGGCATGACCCTTGCCTTCTGAGGACCGGCTGGCAGCTCCCACAGCTCCCAGGACCCGGCCCCA
>NW_027976119.1:0-205 GCF_054177405.1 Leptonychotes weddellii
TTAAAACAAATAAGCAAACTTGGATGACATCTTAAACAGAACGTTGTGACAGGAAATCCCCCCAGAAAACAGGTGTCAGGAGCAGCAAATCACCTAGAAGACAGAAAGAGCAGAGGGTTTTAAAATCAGTGGGGCAAATATTCTGATAAGGGAATGATGGGTCCTACAAGGCACAGAATTCAGAAATAGAAAACATTTACTCAGT
>NW_027976120.1:0-205 GCF_054177405.1 Leptonychotes weddellii
TCATATGGTAGCTCTATTTTCAACTTTTTGAGGAACCTCCATACAGTTTTCCAGAGTGGCTGCACCAGCTTGCATTCCCACCAACAGTGTAGGAGGGCTCCCCTTTCTCCGCATCCCCGCCAACATCTGTCGTTTCCTGACTTGTAAATTCTATTGTGCTCCTACTTTTTAAGAAGTTACTGTAAGTAGGCATCTTCTTTCTCCT
>NW_027976121.1:0-205 GCF_054177405.1 Leptonychotes weddellii
TTTATAAATTTGACGACTCTAGGTACTTTGTGCAAGTGGAATCACATAGTATTTCTCTTTTTGTGATTGGCTGATTTCACTTAGCATAACATTGTCAAGGACCATCTATGTTGCAACATGTGTCAGAATTTCTTTTTTTTTTTTTCTGGTAAGGCTGAATAATATTTCCTTGAATGTATATACCATAGTTTGCTTATCCATTCAT
>NW_027976122.1:0-1101 GCF_054177405.1 Leptonychotes weddellii
TGAGGTAAGCACCTTTGTTCCCTTGCATCTTTCAGGACTCTTTCCTTGTCTGTGATGTATTTTGTGAGTTTGACTACAATATGCCTTGGAGATAGTCAGCTTTTGTTGAATTTAATAGGAGTTCTCTGTACTTCTTGGATTTTGATGTCTATGTCCTTCTGCATAGTAGGGAACTTTCCAGCTATTATTTTAGGGAATAAAACCAATCCCCCTTTTTATCTCTCTTCATTTTCTGTGACTCTTATGATACAAATGTTATAATGTTTTAATAAGTCACTGAGTTCCCTAAGTCTACCTTCATGGCCCATTACCTTGGTTTCCCTCTTCTTTTCACTCATTTTCTGTAATTTTATCTTGTATACCACGGATTTGCTCCTCTCCTTCATCCAAGCTCATTTTAAATGGCCTGCACTTCGGATTGCATCTTGAATTTAATTGTTTGTGGGTTTTTGTTGTTGTCGTTGTTGCTGTTGTTGTTGTTGTTTTAATTTGGGCCTGATTCAATTTTAGTTCATTTATCACTGCAATTAAGGCTTCTCTAATGTCTTCTATCCTTTTTTCAAGCCCAGTTTGTATCCTAAAAATCATTGTTTCAAGTTCTAGTTCAGACATCATACTTATATTTGTATTGATTAAAAGCCTGTGCATGAGATTTACATTCTATTCATTCCTCTGGGGTAAACTTCTCCATCCTTTCATTTTATGAAAATGAAATTCTATGCAGGCCATAATGTGGAGACCAGGAAGCCCAATCAGAAGCATAGGGACTCTGGGAAGCAGGAGGCAATGGATGCCTGTGTCTCAATTTTGGGCTCTTTGCTCTGAAGTAATATAATCCCTCTGGACAGTCACACATGACGACCTCAACATGGGTGTGTCTGGAGGGGGTAATCCAGAATGGAACAAATGGGGTAGAAGTACCATCCAGTCCATACTTCTCGATGACACTCATTCCAGAACCCTCAACTTGAGGGCGCATTTATTCTTTTTTGGTACCATATCTACAAATTATTTATTAGTCATCTGTATATAGTCATGTTCAAATTGACATGAGTAGATTAAAATACTTTGGAATTAAGCACTTCATAGTTAACTTTGCAA
>NW_027976123.1:0-205 GCF_054177405.1 Leptonychotes weddellii
GATTGAGTTCTAGTTTCAAAGCATTGTGGTCTGAAAATAGGCAGGGAATGATCCCAATCTTTTGGTACCGGTTGAGACCTGATTTATGACCTAGGATGTGATCTATTCTGGAGAATGTTCCATGGGCACTAGAGAAGAATGTGTATTCCGTTGCTTTGGGGTGGAATGTTCTGAATATGTCTGTGAAGTCCATTTGGTCCAGTGT
>NW_027976124.1:0-205 GCF_054177405.1 Leptonychotes weddellii
GATGTTTCCAAAGGCCAGCCTGATCTCTCCACCCATCCTTCACTCTCAGCCCGGCTCTAAGTTTCCCCCAAAGTTGGTTTCATTATCAGGGTCTTTAACTGTCTTTTACAAAGTCAGCGCTCTGATTGCCAAAAAGGGCAATCTTGCAACAGTCAAGACTGTGGTCCGGTGCCAGGAAAGACTTCTCTACTGGGAGAGCGTTGCA
>NW_027976125.1:0-205 GCF_054177405.1 Leptonychotes weddellii
GGGGGGGGGGGCCGCGGTCCAGCCAGCGTGGCGCGCTGTCCTCCGGCCAGATGACGCACAGCCAGGAGGAGTTCGGCATCCACTTGGCGCAGGCCCTCCGCTCCCTGCACAGCCGCCACCAGCACGTCAAGACCTGGGCGGCGCTCTTCATAGGTGAGCGGGCGGCAGGGCTCAGGACCCTCCGGCCGGCCCTGCCCCCGCGCCC
>NW_027976126.1:0-205 GCF_054177405.1 Leptonychotes weddellii
GTAACGAGAAAATTTCTTGTTCTCTTGATTTTAGGAAGGCCTCACAACATTTTCATGCCATGCATCATCTTCTTGTAAGTAGAACACCAAGAATGTACAAGAATATATTAGCTGTTTGAAAAGGTCAATGTACTTCTCATCTACACACCAGGTAATGATAACTAACATTTGCCATTTATGAAGCAAAAGGGCCTGCCCTATTACC
>NW_027976127.1:0-205 GCF_054177405.1 Leptonychotes weddellii
TCAAGTTTATGCAATTACAGTTCCTTATTTTTACACGATGGAGAGAAACTAAACACACTCGGGTCTGTTAATAAGCACATACTTTTTACCACACTGAAAGATCTACTCTAAAGCAGCACATGCCCATAAAAATTCCAAGAGGCGTGTTTATACAACGTGTGGTCCCGCCGCAGAACGCGGGTATGTGACAATCGTCTACTGCTGG
>NW_027976128.1:0-205 GCF_054177405.1 Leptonychotes weddellii
ATGTCATATCCATATCCATGTGTTGAAAAGATTACACTTTACCACTTGTTGAAAGATTATACTTTTTTAAAAGATTTATTTATTTATTTTGGGGTGGAGGGGCAGAGAGAGAGAGAGAGAATCCCAAGCAGACTCCCTGATGAGCATGGAGCCAGATGGGCGGCTAGATCCCAGGACCCTGAGATCATGACCTGAGCCAAAATCA
>NW_027976129.1:0-205 GCF_054177405.1 Leptonychotes weddellii
TTTTTGTTTTTTTTTTTTTTTGGTAAAGGGCCAGTTAGTAAATATTTTAGATTTTGTGGACTACATCTGATGCAACAATTGAATTCTGCTCTTTGTGGTTTGAAAGTAGTCATAGACAGTGTGTAAGCAAATGAGTGTGACTGTGTTCCAGTAAAACCTTATACAGTTGACCCTCAAACAACGCAGGGGTTAGGGGTACCAACCC
>NW_027976130.1:0-205 GCF_054177405.1 Leptonychotes weddellii
AGTCACTTACATTCCCAGGCCTTGTGAGAGGCTCTCTTGGACTCCAGTCCCTCTCCTCGGAACCTGCCATTCTGTCCTGTCACTTCGCATACCATGGGGATGCTCTCGTATTCTCCAAGCTTTAACCTGTACTTATTTCTGGTGGGCCACACAATAAGTTGGGGAGGCAGAGAGCACTCAGGTGGCAGCCTGATGATCCGGCCAG
>NW_027976131.1:0-205 GCF_054177405.1 Leptonychotes weddellii
AATAAAAAAATTTTTTTAAAAATGTGAAGGCAACCTATGGAATGGGAGAAAACATTTGCAAACCATGTGTTGGGTAAAGGATTAAAATAAAAAAATACATAAAGGGGCGGCTGGGTGGCTCAGTTGGTTAAGCGACTGCCTTCGGCTCAGGTCATGATCCTGGAGTCCCAGGATCGAGTCCCGCATTGGGCTCCCTGCTCGGCAG
>NW_027976132.1:0-205 GCF_054177405.1 Leptonychotes weddellii
GGTATTGAGGGCACGTTCTGCCTGGAGCACTGGGTGTTATGCACAAACAATGAATCATGGAACACTTCATCTAAAACTAATGATGTAATGTATGGGGATTAACATAACAATAAAAAAAACCCAAACAAACAAAAAAAAATCATGGAACACTACATCTAAAACTAATGATGTAATGTATGGTGATTAACATAACAATAAAAAATTT
>NW_027976133.1:0-1101 GCF_054177405.1 Leptonychotes weddellii
TCTCATCCCTAGTCTGGGTAATTGCTATGACTTTACTGAGACTATTGTGTCATCTCCTCTCTGTTGCAGAATATTCACTGCCTGAAATACCAGAAAACTCTACACAAATGAAGAATGACCAAGAACCAAGCATGAAAGAAGTGCCAGGTCAGTGTGGATTTGGTGGGACAATGGATGTGTCTAAAGCCATGTGGTGATTAGTTCGTGGCCCATCCAGGACTTGAACCATGACTTCTGATAGTCCAATGTTCTTTCTAGTCTGGCATCCTGTTGTTAGCTGATTGTATGGCTTCTGAGCATCTAGTAATCATGGTCTTTCTTATTCTAAGTCCAAGAGAACTCTGTGATCTTAAAGCTTTCTTACAACTCTCTGGTTTCCCATCTTCAGTTTGGGGAACTTCATGACCTTGCCAGGACAAGCTCCACCTAAGGATCTGTTTTGGAGGCTTTGGTGGAGAGATCCAGATAGCATGAAACCAGATTCAGTACAATTCCCCAAATATTTGAGAACTGGTGACAAGCCAGGCCCTGCTCTCTGTACTTATGTTACATCCGTGTACAAAGTATGTGCAAATCCCCTGCATTCATGAAGCTCATACTTCAGTGGAGGAAAAGGGAGACTAACAAAAGGGATCAAAGCAGTGAAGCCAAAACATAGAGGGAAAGATGTAGGCTTGCATAGACAACATGCATTCCCCACTGTTACCCACACTACCACTTGTATATCACTAATCTTCCAGCAGTCAGCATTGACCACGAAGTCGAACACCTTGAAAGAATCAGGACCAACTTTGTGTTGATACAGCTTTGTCCATGCTGCGGGTAGGAAAACCCCCTTCAAAACGAAAGTCTGAGCAATTGATGAGTCAGAGTCTCAGAATCCCAGAGGTTATAAATTGACGAACCTCAGGATCTCACAGTTTGTTCCATGACTAGCTGGTAATGGAGACAATGGAGTCAGATCCTCCAGTGTCACCAGCAGAGTGAAGCAGCAGAGACTGGTCACAAAGAGTGCTCAGAGTTTGAACCTGTAAATTCCAGTCCCATTTTGCTGTATGGCCTTGGGTTATTCACATGATGAGGCAGTATATTATGGTTATC
>NW_027976134.1:0-205 GCF_054177405.1 Leptonychotes weddellii
TTTTCTTTTTTTTTTTTTTAAAGATTTTATTTATTTATTTGAGAGAGAGAATGAGAGACAGAGAGCATGAGAGGGAGGAGGGTCAGAGGGAGAAGCAGACTCCCTGCTGAGCAGGGAGCCCGATGCGGGACTCGATCCCGGGACTCCAGGATCATGACCTGAGCCGAAGGCAGTCGCTTAACCAACTGAGCCACCCAGGTGCCCC
>NW_027976135.1:0-205 GCF_054177405.1 Leptonychotes weddellii
TCTTTGTGGCGTCAAACTCCACACACAAACATTCTTTAAAAATCAATTCAGATAAAAAGCTTCCGTACAGCAAAGGAAACAGTCAACAAAACTAAGAGGCAACCCACAGAATGGGAGAAGATATTTGCAAATGACACTACAGATAAAGGGCTGGTATCCAAGATCTATAAAGAACTTCTCAAACTCAACACCCAAAAAACAAATA
>NW_027976136.1:0-205 GCF_054177405.1 Leptonychotes weddellii
AGAAGATATTTGCAAATGACATATCAGATAAAGGGCTAGTATCCAAAATCTATAAAGAACTCATCAAACTCAACACCCAAAGAACAAAGAATCCAATCAAGAAATGGGCAGAAGACATGAACAGACATTTTTCCAAAGAAGACATCCAAATGGCCAACAGACACATGAAAAAGTGCTCAATATCGCTCGGCATCAGGGAAATCCA
>NW_027976137.1:0-205 GCF_054177405.1 Leptonychotes weddellii
GGGTGTTAGACGCAAACAATGAATCATGGAACACTACATCAAAAACTAATGATGTAATGTATGGTGACTAACATAACATAATAAAAAATAAATAAAAATCGTATTGGAAAAGTTTTATTACAGAATTGATATGATGATGAAATATTAAGGCCTCAAGAGTATATGTAGTAGGGTCACCATCAGTGATAGTTGCCAGGTACCATCA
>NW_027976138.1:0-205 GCF_054177405.1 Leptonychotes weddellii
TTGTTTTTTTTTTAAAGATTTATTTATTTATTTATTTCACAGAGAGAGACACAGTGAGAGAGGGAACACAAGCAGGGGCAGAGGGAGAGGGAGAAGCAGACTCCCCGCTGAGCAAGGAGCCCCATGTGGGACTCAATCCCAGGAGCCTGGGATCATGACCTGAGCTGAAGGCAGCCGCTTAACCGACTGAGCCACCCAGTGACTT
>NW_027976139.1:0-205 GCF_054177405.1 Leptonychotes weddellii
TGCTCTGTCATACTTCCCTCCAATATTAATTCAATAAGCAGTTCAATATTGACTTATAGCATTTTCTTCCAGACTCCAAATTCATTGCCATTTGCATATTCCACCTGGCTTCCTAGCCTCTGTGTTACTTTACTTTCTCTTCACTACGAACATCACCTCCATGCTTTTTTCAGTCATTCTCAAGTTCTCTCTCACACAGTGCCTT
>NW_027976140.1:0-205 GCF_054177405.1 Leptonychotes weddellii
TTAGGGGCGCCTGGGTGGCTCAGCCGGTTAAGCGTCTGCCTTCGGCTCAGGTCATGATCCCAGGGTCCTGGGATCGAGCCCCGCATCGGGCTCCCTGCTCCGCAGGAAGCCTGCTTCTCCCTCTCCCACTCCCCCTGCTCGTGTTCCCTCTCTCACTGTGTCTCTCTCTCTCAAATAAATAAATAAAATCTTTAAAAAAAAAAAA
>NW_027976141.1:0-205 GCF_054177405.1 Leptonychotes weddellii
GTGCAATGCAGCTGGTATTTGTGAAATTCTGGGTGTACCACCTGCCGTGGGCTGTTGAGGTACAGAAGTGAGTGGTTTATCGGCTCCAGTACAGCCATGTCTCATGTCTGGTCTAAGGGACAAGGAGGGTGATGGATAGGGGTCTGGCATCTCACTTGCCCCACTTCCCCTCCAAAGACGGGACTGATTAGCGTGCCCCGATATT
>NW_027976142.1:0-205 GCF_054177405.1 Leptonychotes weddellii
CCTAAAACAGAGAGTCTAGGCTTGAAGAAATGATTTTATTTCCTGACCAAGTATCTGGATTCCTGCTGTAGATGATCAGCATGGACACAGTGATTGGAGTTACTCATTTTAGGCTACTACCTGTTGAGGAGGCGGTTCCGCCTGACCCTTCAGGCTGGTCTGCACTATAGCTGGATTGCACTATATCCAAGAAGTAAGGTTGACC
>NW_027976143.1:0-205 GCF_054177405.1 Leptonychotes weddellii
TGGCCTGGTGGTGGGTATTGAGGAGGGCACGTTCTGCATGGAGCACTGGGTGTTATGCACAAAGAATGAATCATGGAACACTTCATCTAGAACTAATGATGTAATGTATGGGGATTAACATAAGAATAAAAAAAAAGCTGCTATAATTAACTGCTTTTTATGTATCCAATGAAGTTCCTTTATTTTTTTTAAGTCCTGAAAAAGA
>NW_027976144.1:0-1101 GCF_054177405.1 Leptonychotes weddellii
TAATCATGTTTTTGATAAAGTCTCTGTGTCCTGGGGCATCAATGATGGTCACATAATACTTGCTGGTCTCGAATTTCCACAGGGAGATATCAATGGTGATACCACGTTATGTTCAGCTTTCAGTTTATCCAAGACCCAGGCATACTTGAAGGAGCCCTTTCCCATCTCAGCAGCCTCCTTCTCAAATTTTTTGATAGTTCTTTTGTCGATCCCACCACATTTGTAGATCAGATGACCAGTAGTGGTAGACTTGCCCGAATCTACGTGTCCAATGACGACGATGTTGATGTGAGTCTTTTCCTTTCCCATTTTGGTTTAGGTTGAGCGGTGGTTTTCACGACACCTGTGTTCTGGCGGCAAACCCGTTGCGAAAAACTAAAATGGTGTGGTTTTATCGGACTACGGTACTATGGTTGCGGTGATTTGCAATAGCAGTTGGAATGTCGGTAGCTTGTCTGACTTCTACTGTAAGATACAAACTCTCTCAGGGCAGAATCCACGTCTGGTTTGCTCTATCAGATCTGGGGCTAGGGTGAGGTGAACCAGTGCCTAAGGCACAAAATTTAAGGAGGCATTCACTTTCAGGGTACAGGGAGAGCAGGGGGAGCCCCTGAGAATGAGTGCCTCCTTTAATTTAGTGCCTTAGGCACCACCCCAGTCTTGGTCCTTATCTCTAGAGACTAGCAGACTGCCTGGCCCACGGTAGGAACCCAATAATTATTGAATAGATGAACGAACGAGCGAATGAATGAATGAATGAAATGGACCCTGAAATGATATCCTCCTTAGAGAAGTAATGGAAAGAATAGCCACTAGATTTGGAATCAGATGGACACAGGCTTAAATCCCAGGGTTGCTGCTCATTAGCCATGGAACCTTGAGTAAGTCATTTAGCTTCTCTGAACCTGTGGGTAATAACACCTTCCCGGAGGTTATTGTGAAGAGTAAATGAGATTACATGTATGTAAAGTGCCTGGCATGTGTGGGCACTCGATACACATTATATTTCCCTTCTGTTCCCTCTTGCCCTAAAGTAGGCAACAACTCAGTATTTTCACTAGACCACACCATGGAAACTCTGCTGTGCAACATTCCCGAGCC
>NW_027976145.1:0-205 GCF_054177405.1 Leptonychotes weddellii
CATAATAAAATTTTTTTAAAAATGTGAAGGCAACCTATGGAATGGGAGAAAACATTTGCAAACCATGTGTTGGGTAAAGGATTAAAATAAAAAAATACATAAAGGGGCGGCTGGGTGGCTCAGTTGGTTAAGCGACTGCCTTCGGCTCAGGTCATGATCCTGGAGTCCCAGGATCGAGTCCCGCATTGGGCTCCCTGCTCGGCAG
>NW_027976146.1:0-205 GCF_054177405.1 Leptonychotes weddellii
CTTTGTTTTGTTTTTGAGTTTTTTTGTTTTGTTTTGTTTTATTTTTTGGTGGTAATGTGTATAAGGTGACACTGCAGGACTATACCCAAGAAAAAGTATCAAATAACACATATTTTAAGTCACAGCCCCTGTCTTCTATCTCCTGGGCCTGGCAGTGGGGTAGTCGGGGGTGAGTCTCCCTACCCTCTCTTGTCCTCAGCCTCAA
>NW_027976147.1:0-205 GCF_054177405.1 Leptonychotes weddellii
CCCAGCGCAGGTGGGCATCACCCAATTCACTGAGGGCCTCAAGAGAACAGAGGAAGGTTGGATTCACCTTCTCTCTGCCTAATTCCTTGAGCTGGAATAGTAAGCTTGTCCTGCCCTCCTTGGTGGTCCTGGTTCTCAGGCCTTCAGACTTGGACAGGAATCTACACCATCAGCTCTCCTGGTTCTCAAGCCTCCCAACTATACC
>NW_027976148.1:0-205 GCF_054177405.1 Leptonychotes weddellii
TTTAGTTGTGGAGCTTTCTTTCCTCAGTCTCAGATTGTTATTGAGTAGAATTCCTTCTGTGAAATTTTCTTTCTTTCTTTTTTTTTATTCTTATGTTAATCCCCATACATTACATCATTAGTTTTAGATGTAGTGTTCCATGATTCATTGTTTGTGCATAACACCCAGTGCTCCATGCAGAATGTGCCCTCCTCAATACCCATCA
>NW_027976149.1:0-205 GCF_054177405.1 Leptonychotes weddellii
CTCCGCGGTTCTATCACTTGCCAGAAGCGGCCGACGGAGGCCCCTCCCCCGCCGTCTATCCTCCCGAATATCGCCTCGGATTCACTTCTCCGCACGTCCTACCTTCCAGAAAGTGGTCGCTTTTCTGTTCAGAGAGTTGTTGCTATTCCTTTCTTCGATCTCCTGTTGAGTTTGTAGGTGTTCAGAATGGTTTGATCCCTATCCA
>NW_027976150.1:0-205 GCF_054177405.1 Leptonychotes weddellii
TGCTAGTCCTTTCTTCGATCTCCTGTTGAGTTTGTAGGTGTTCAGAATGGTTTGATCCCTATCCAGCTGAATTCCTGAGAGGAGACGAAATCCAGGTCTCCTACTCCTCCGCCATCTTGCTCCGCCCCCCCCTCATTCTATCAGATTTGATTGGCTGACTGAGCTTGAAGTCTGCCAAGATTTGGACTGAGATCACTGGAGATTT
>NW_027976151.1:0-205 GCF_054177405.1 Leptonychotes weddellii
ATCTGTAAAAAAACAAAAACAAAAACAAAACTCTGGTGTGCACAGAGACAAATATATGATTCTACTTACATGAGGTACCTAGAGTAGTCAAAGTCACAGAGACAGAAAGTAGAATGGTGGATGCCATGGGCTGGGGGCAGGAGGGAATGGTGAGTTATTGTTTTAACGGGTACAGAATTTCAGTTTGGAATGATGAAAATGTTCT
>NW_027976152.1:0-205 GCF_054177405.1 Leptonychotes weddellii
TATTTAAAAAAAAAAAACAAAAAAACAAAAAAAAATCTGATGTTAAATGTTTTTTAAGCTTTTATTAACTTATTATATAAGTAATCAGTTTTAAATAGAACTATTTGAAAATTACAAATATCGCAGTTTGAGTGTGCCCAGAAACAGAAAAAGATTTGAATGCAAGCAGATTATTTGGGAAATGCAGAATATCTTAGGGTAACGG
>NW_027976153.1:0-205 GCF_054177405.1 Leptonychotes weddellii
GACGCAGCTTGAGTGTTCCGCAACATTTGGATCTGTGGGTTCCAGATTCTGGGGTGGGGTGGGTGGTCTGGCCCGACAGTCCTGTGACACTTCTGGGAATTACAAGAGGTGTCCTCCGTCCCCTTCCCTCCCCTTCACAAACCGTAGCCCTGTCCCGAGCTTGCAGCTCAGGATTCACTGGCCAAGGCCCGGCTCTCGGCTGGCC
>NW_027976154.1:0-205 GCF_054177405.1 Leptonychotes weddellii
GGGGACAGCTCTCAGTTTTTCCCCATTGAGAATGATATTCGCTGTAGGTTTTTCATAGATGGCTTTTATGATATTGAGGTATGTACCCTCGATCCCTATACTCTGAAGAGTTTTGATCAAGAAAGGATGCTGTACTTTGTCAAAAGTCCTTTTGCTATTCTTATTTTTCTTTTTTACATCATCCTTATTCACCGAATCATTTGTC
>NW_027976155.1:0-1101 GCF_054177405.1 Leptonychotes weddellii
ATGGATCTACACAAAGTAAAAATTAACTCTGGTAGATTTCAGTGTAGGACAGTCCATAACAAGCCTATTTGCCCTTTTTCCCCCAGAGCTGCTCATCTTCCGACTTAAGATTTTAAAAATATTTTTAATTGAGATTATGTTGACATTTTCTCATTCCACATCATCTTCAGCCAAGCTCTGAGCACTTACAATTCTCTGACTAATTGTTGGAAGCTTGGTCAGAAGCATCTGGAACACAGGTGGTGGAAGAGTTTGCTGTAACACCTGGAGCAACTGCTGTGGTTGTCCACACACAGCAATTGCATTTGTCAGATGGTCTACACCTTTCTCATATTCGCCTTGGGCTAGCAACTCTTCACCAAGCTGTATTTCTTCAAGGAAGAATTTCTGAACAGCTTCAGCATCTTTAAGGTCAGGTAACTTGCAAAGTCCAGCTCTCTCCTTGGCAAGCTTTTGTTTCTTTCTTCGTTCTCGAAGCCTGTTCTTGAAGTTGGGGTCACTCCGTCTCTTGCGGTCGAAGTAAATGCAGTACCCGATGAAAAGAGCCCCGCAGACACCGGCGGCGATGGCGCTGTTCCGGCCCACCATCTTCCCTCGATCGAGGAGCAGCAGCGAGCGCGGCGGCGTCGGGGCCGGCGAAGAAGCAGTTGGACTTGGACCAATCTTGATTTTCCCCATGGAGCTAGGGCCTGGCTCCTTGCAAGCACAGAGAATGTGGGAAAACTAAACCAGATCAGTCTTTTAGTGAGGAAGAAGAGGAGGACCAAATTTTGGGTAGAAACCAACAATATCTGCTACTCTGTATGATACCATTAAATATTGCACCAGGCTGAAACAGTTCAGAAATGTTACCTTTATTTTATGTAATTGTATTGGATGGTGTGTCATAGGGCTTTAAGAAATTGATGTGTGCATTAAGAAGGGATTTTTATTAGGTGGATGTTAGGGGTGGAGAAAGAAGGATCCAGGACAGCAGACAGTGTGTGTAAAGGCACAGAGATTTAAAACAGAAAAGCATGTTCAGGGAATTTCAAGTACTATAATTTAGCATGCCTGCAGTAAAGAATGCAAGCAGAGAGCAGAGGTAGATATGGCTAGATA
>NW_027976156.1:0-205 GCF_054177405.1 Leptonychotes weddellii
CTGGAGGGTGTAATCTTTTTTTACGAGTTAATTTAGCCCTGTGTTGCAACTTCTCTGGAGAACAGGTGGGAACAGAGCCAAGAACTCACTTCTCTGGAGAACAGGTGGGAATAGAGCCAAGAATTCACACTGAACAGGAGCAGCGCCTGCGGTCACATCTTAAAACAGGGATGGCTGTAACCACTTGCTAACTGGCAGGGCAAGA
>NW_027976157.1:0-205 GCF_054177405.1 Leptonychotes weddellii
ATATCATTCTTTTAATAATCGTATGTAATGCTACTTAAAAGTTTCCTCATTCATAGCTAAATACATCAAATTTCACTCTTCTTTTTCACATTTTTTCCCTGAAAAAAACGTTTTAAGTTCTATGATTCTGTTCCTTTCTTTTATATTCAAAGCCAATTCATATATACTTACCCAATAAGTTGCTGAGATTAGTAAATAAAATCTT
>NW_027976158.1:0-205 GCF_054177405.1 Leptonychotes weddellii
TCATATTTAAAAATTAAATTATAGGTGCCTTCAAGATGTAAAGCTAAAAGACAAAATAATACAGCTTTTTTTTTTTTATTCTTATGTTAGTTAATCCCCATACATTACATCATTAGTTTTAGATGAAGTGTTCCATGATTCATTGTTTGTGCATAACACCCAGTGCTCCATGCAGAATGTGCCCTCCTCAATACCCACCCCCAGG
>NW_027976159.1:0-205 GCF_054177405.1 Leptonychotes weddellii
CAGAGGCCCAGAGAGCAAGGTCAGGTTTGGGGCAGGAGAGAGAAGGAAGCATCGGAGGGCATGGGACCCCATGCTGACCCCCGCCCCATCACCCTGTCCTGTCTGTCCCTGCCCTGGGCTGTCCAGCAGTGGGGTGTGCTCTGTGAGCTGCCTTTACCCTCCCAGCAGGCTCCGGGCAACAAGCAGGTGTGGCCTGAGCTCAGAG
>NW_027976160.1:0-205 GCF_054177405.1 Leptonychotes weddellii
ACTTTTCGTCTTTCGAGTTACTCCAGATGAAACCTTGATAATTTTTTTTGATATTGGATAAATTGAGTATTTTGATATTTGGTAAATATTTTGCCACGGCGTCCCAGGGCACCTCCCTATTCCCTGGCTGCCCACTTTCCAACTAGTAAATCAATACCACTTATGTCAGTTTCCTGATTGTTCCAGAAGCATCCTTTGTGTTTGT
>NW_027976161.1:0-205 GCF_054177405.1 Leptonychotes weddellii
CTCCCAAGTGGAAGGAGGCAGGAGAGGAGGTGGGAAGATGCAGCATCAGAGGGACTCATCCCACCAGTGCCGGCTGTGAAGGGGGAGGAAGGGGCCACGAGCCAGGGGATGCGGGCGCCACTAGAAGGGGGGACAGGAACAGAAATGGATTCTCCCCGGGCCTCCAGAGAGGAGCACAGCCCTGCCGACACCTGGACCTCATGGC
>NW_027976162.1:0-205 GCF_054177405.1 Leptonychotes weddellii
CAGACCCAACAGGAAGAGAGGCACCTTGCACCTGGATATTACCTTAGCTGCCACTCTACCATCCCAGCAGGAAGAAGGAAGGTTTCCTTCTCCCCCAGCAACAGCCCAGCCAATGAGAGACTGCCACAGTCTGGCCAATGAGAGACATTCACAGCCTAGCCAATGAGAAAGTCACAGCCCAGCCAATGGGAGACAGTCACAGCCC
>NW_027976163.1:0-205 GCF_054177405.1 Leptonychotes weddellii
CTTTTTGACAAGAATAGGTGGTAAGATTTAGGATTTTGTCCTGATTCCAGGTTAGATAATTACAAATCACCTTACACAAACTTTCTTTTATTCATGATTATGATTTCTCCCTTCATTCCACTTTCCCTTCTAAAAATGGGCAGAAATTACTTAAAATTTTTATGTTTTATGGTTTGAATATCAAGGCCATGTAAAAATACCAGAT
>NW_027976164.1:0-205 GCF_054177405.1 Leptonychotes weddellii
AACTAGTGATGTAATGTATGGGGATTAACATAAGAATAAAAAAAATAATAAAATAAAAATAAAAATAAAAAAACAAACAAACAAAAAAAACAAATGTCAGCCATAATAGGGAATTCCCTATATGCTTTTTTTGCCTATCTCACCCAAGGGCTGAGTCGTCCTTGTTGCTTGGGTTATATTGTTCTAGAATGTTCTTTATTCTCAC
>NW_027976165.1:0-205 GCF_054177405.1 Leptonychotes weddellii
GTGAGCAGGCCTCCAACAGCAGACTCTGTCTGTTCCTCACACCTGTCTCCACGGCCAACTGCCAGGTGCCCTGAGCTCTGAAGCCGCCCCTCCAACCACCTCCTTCCCGCGGTGCCAGAGTTCTTCCCAACCTGCACATCTGGGCATGACCCTTGCCTTCTGAGGACCGGCTGGCAGCTCCCACAGCTCCCAGGACCCGGCCCCA
>NW_027976166.1:0-1101 GCF_054177405.1 Leptonychotes weddellii
AGGTAGTGGGTGCTGGAGCAGGGGGTGACAGGATGAGAACAGCTTCCCAGAAGGGGAGCCAGAGGACAGGAGGGACAGGGCAGAGACTGGCCTGGCTCTGCCTGGACACAGGCCTGGATACTGGCAGGTGTCCACAGCTCAGGGCCTGCAGTGGGACGGGTTTGCTGAGATCTGGATCCCTTCGGCTCTCAGGGCAACTAGAGCTCCCTGGTGGGCACCTCTGTGCTCAAGCAGCTTCCTCCATTTTCCCTGACATGGCAGACGAATCACCTCTGTGCTCAAGCAGCTTCCTCCATTTTCCCTGACATGGCAGACGAATATTACCATTTTCCATGTGGGCCACAACAGGGAAGAGGCTGGTGGGTACCATCTTCCACTTGCACATTGGTCTAAGCCAGAAATGACGGCGCCTGATCTGGGACGTTGGGTCCACGAGCTGATGATCACTTCATCCTTCTCCTCTCCCAAGACTAAAGGATTCATGCCATCCCAGCTGGCTCTCTATTGTTTCATATGCTGCCATTAGCCAACTTTTCCTTTGGCTTAAGGTCTCAGTCACTGTTAAAATGCAAATGGCCCTAGGAGGGAGAAAACATTTTATTTCACATATCATTTAACTTGAGAGAGCCCTGACCCTTCTTCCCCTCCCTCAGAGTCCCTATCCCCAGAGAGGGGGACGGGGAGAGCCGTGGTGGGAGGGAGAAGGAGGAGCGCTGGAGAATGACCTGACATGGTTTCCGTCCTCTGCAAAACTGTTGTGTTTGAGACAGCCATTCCATCTCTGGGACACTCTCTTAAGGAAATCATCCAGAGGAAGGAAATAAACTGTGTGCACATACATATTAATTGCAGCTTTATATATGCGAGTGGAGAATCAGAACAAGTAAAAGGTCCAGTAGCAGGAGCATGGCAGACCACTAACTGTATCATTCATTGTACAGCCATTAAATACTACTGCTGCTGCCACTGCTGCTCTTACCGTTGCTCATATTATTGCTTCGACTGCTACGGTTGCTACTATGACTCTTACTACTATTGCCGCTACTACTATTGCTACTACAGGTCTTGCTACTACCACCATTACTACTACTGCTACGGTTG
>NW_027976167.1:0-205 GCF_054177405.1 Leptonychotes weddellii
ACTTATTCTCTCAGGCTCATGACAAGAGAGGCATTTAGTTAAGAATATGTGGGTGATTAAGACTGAGCTGAAATGCATCAGTGAGTTTGCTGCCTGGCAAGGAATGACAGTAACTTGCAAGAGGACAGTTAAATCAACGTGTTTAGACTAGACAAATTGTCTAGTCTCATTTCCTCTGGATATCTTCGATTAAAATTTTATGTCT
>NW_027976168.1:0-205 GCF_054177405.1 Leptonychotes weddellii
CCACCATACTGTCATGTCTACCTCGAGTTACAGTATCTCTCAAGAGTTTTCCAACACACACTTACAGAACTCAGCTCCTCTAGAACAAAAATAAGATGTCCAAATTTCCATTCCCTTACTGGAATTCATTTATTTCCCCCTAAAAAAGGAACAGCAGCACATTTCTTATTCCTGTGCTTTGTTCTCTTTTTTTTTTTTTTAAGAT
>NW_027976169.1:0-205 GCF_054177405.1 Leptonychotes weddellii
CTGGGCAGAAAATATTTGCAAGTCACGCATCTGGTAAGGGCTTAGTTTCCAGAACATACAGAGAACTCCTAAATCTCAACAATAAAACAACAACCTGATTCAAAGATGGGCAGGGGACTGGAGCCGACGTCTGTCCAGGGAAGACCTACAACTGGCCAGCCAGCAGGGGAGATGCCCACGTCCTTGCTCGTCAGGGACACGCACA
>NW_027976170.1:0-205 GCF_054177405.1 Leptonychotes weddellii
TGGGTTTTATGCACAAACAATGAATCATGGAACACTTCATCTAAAACTAATGATGTAATGTATGGGGATTAACATAAGAATAAAAAAAAAAAAAGAAAAAAAAAGATAAGTGCACTTAGAATTCTGAAATAGGAGGGAAGAGCAATTTTGCAAAGAAAACAGTGTTAAGTAAATTTAAAAAGTGGCACAAATATAAATAAATAAA
>NW_027976171.1:0-205 GCF_054177405.1 Leptonychotes weddellii
AGAAATGTATTTCATGGTCCTTGGTCCATGACAGGTTACAGAAAACAAGCAAGTCTAAACAAGTAGGATGACCCAAATAACATACTTAGAAGGGTAAATTGTACATTTCTTTACATGAGTGAAGTTGGTATATAAATGAAGTTTTTACCTTGACAACAAGAAATACCTCTTCCATCTTTTTTTATGTATACAAAATAACGTTCAC
>NW_027976172.1:0-205 GCF_054177405.1 Leptonychotes weddellii
GATTGCTGGGGGGGGGGATGGGGTAACTGGGTGATGGGCATTAAGGAGGGCATGTGATGTGATGAGCACTGGGTGTTATGTGCAACTGATGAATTATTGAACACTACATCTGAAACTAATGATGTATTGTATGTTGGCTAATTGAATTTAAATAAAAAAATAATATGTGCTCTTTTAAAGAAATCTTTTGTAAATATAAAGAGGC
>NW_027976173.1:0-205 GCF_054177405.1 Leptonychotes weddellii
GAGAGTGCTGTCTTCAAATCTGATTTCAGAGGTTGATACTGGGGCCTTTGCTTATGACAACGGTTAATGTGGAAATGCAGAAAAAAACAAAGGAGGATTTTCAGTACATATAACAAACAATAGGCTTGAAAATAGTAAACATTCAGGAAGTATTTACTGAATATATTATCTTTCTAAAAACAAATACAGCATTATTTTTTGTGTG
>NW_027976174.1:0-205 GCF_054177405.1 Leptonychotes weddellii
TTTTTTTTTTTAAGATTTTTTTTTATTAATTTATTTGAGAGAGAGAATGAGATAGAGAGAGAGAGCATGAGAGGGAGGAGGGTCAGAGGGAGAAGCAGACTCCCTGCTGAGCAGGGAGCCCGATGCGGGACTCGATCCTGGGACTCCAGGATCATGACCTGAGCCGAAGGCAGTCGCTTAACCAACTGAGCCACCCAGGCGCCCC
>NW_027976175.1:0-205 GCF_054177405.1 Leptonychotes weddellii
CCCTAGCCCAGACCCCTGAAGCCATCCAGACCTCATTCCCTGTCTTCCCTGCCTTCACCACGTCCCCGTCTTTCCAGGGCACTGAGTGAAAGGCTTTCTCCTCGCTGGGGAGGGGCTCTAATTCATGGGCACTAACACCAGCACAAAGACCCCCGAGCCTGACACTAGCTGCCCCAGTCTGGCGCGTCCTGCCGCCCCCGGCTAG
>NW_027976176.1:0-205 GCF_054177405.1 Leptonychotes weddellii
GATAATGGGGATGGATTTCTAGGAAATTAAGCTAAGTGGAAAACACCAGTCTTAAAAGATCATATACTTTGTGATTCTGTTTATAGAACATTCTTGAAATGACAGAATTATAGAGATGGACAAGAGACAACTGATGGAGGACAGGGAAGGCTAGAGGAAGGGAGGTGAGTCCTTGTGGAGGAACTGTTTTGTATCTTAACGGTGG
>NW_027976177.1:0-1101 GCF_054177405.1 Leptonychotes weddellii
GCCCCGGGCCCCTCACCCGCTCCTGACGGCTCCTGAGCCGCGGCCGCCGAAAGCAGCAGCAGGAACAGCGCGACGGCGCTGAGGAGCAGCTCCCAGCGCTCCATCATCCCGCGAGCGCCGCCGGACGCCATGGTGGCCACGGCCCCTCGGGTCTGTGGGGCGGACGTCAGCCTGACGCTGTCCATCTCCGCTGCTGGGGTAGACAGTCTCCCCCCACCCCCGGAAGAGCCACAGCCGGAAGTGGGTGGGGCGCGCGGCGCGGTCGAGTGCGCAGCCGCGGGCCCCGGCTCGCCCCGTCCCCAGCCGTCCGGCCCTCCTTCCGCGGCCTGTGTTCCCCCGCCTCCCGGTGCGGCGAGGGCGCGGCTCAGTGCGCGTGCGCAGATGGAAGGAGGCGGGCTGCGGGGGGCGGGGCTCGCTGCGGCTCGGTGCTCCTGCGGGGCGGCGAGGAGGCGTTCAGTGGCGGCCGGGGGTCGGTGACCTGGACCCTAAGGCCGTGAGGCGGCCCGGCAAGGTGGCCCCAGGACCTGATGGTGCCGCCGCCGACGCCACGCCGGTCCCCGCGCCCCGGCTGCGCCGGACGGGACCCGTGCGCACGGAGAAGAGCTCGCAGTGCAGCGGTTCACCTGAGTCAGAGAAGCCGCGGGGCTCGCCCCCTTTCTTCGCGGAGACGCACCTGGGCCCGCGCCCCCGCCTCTCGCCTCCCCACCGAGCTTGTTGGGAGGCTGCTGGAGAAATGCTGCGCACTGCCGGCGTCCACTGGCTCTCCAGAATGTTGGCGCGACCGCAGTGGGGTGGGACGTGGCAGTTGTCCGCGGAAGCGGGCCATGCACCTCCCGCTGCCCCAGGTCCGGGGGGAGCCCTCGGGGAGCGGGGCGGGCGGCTGGGGCGCGGGGGGAGCCCTTGGGGGGCGGCTGGGGCGCGGGGTCTCACGGGGGACTGCCCGCCAGCCTGGCGTTCGGGGGACCCCCATGCCATTCGCTGGCGTGTGGCACTGCTGTCCCACACCTGCCTCGGCGGCGAGGGAAGCGGGACTGCGGTGGGCTCTGCGGTCTGACCTGGGGATCTAATCCGCCCCCTTCGACATGCTGGGTTTCAGCGTCT
>NW_027976178.1:0-205 GCF_054177405.1 Leptonychotes weddellii
GCATACCCACAGAAACTATGAGATAATAACTGTATGTTGTTTTAATTAATTGATTAATTAGGGAGTGCACGCACATGCAAGCAGGGGGAGGGGCAGAGGGAGAGGGACAAGCAGACTCTGCACTGAGCGGAGCCAATGTGTGGCTGGATCTCATGACCCTGAGATCCTGACCTGAGCAGAAACCAAGAGTGGGTGATCGCTTAAC
>NW_027976179.1:0-205 GCF_054177405.1 Leptonychotes weddellii
CCAGTGTTGTGTTCCCAGCAGCAACGAGTGAGCGTTCCTGCTGCCCCATGTTCTCGCCAGCCCCTGAGGCTGTCAGCGTTCCCATCGTGGCCATTCTCGGAGCTGTGCAGTGGTATCTCAGGGTTGTACTCATTTGCATTTCCCTGATGACATACGCTGCTGGGCATCTTCTCGCCTGCTGTATGTCATCTTTGGGGAGGAGTCT
>NW_027976180.1:0-205 GCF_054177405.1 Leptonychotes weddellii
TGGGTGGCTCAGTTGGTTAAGCGACTGCCTTCGGCTCAGGTCATGATCCTGGAGTCCCGGGATCGAGTCCCGCATCGGGCTCCCTGCTCGGCAGGGAGTCTGCTTCTCCCTCTGACCCTCCTCCCTCTCATGCTCTCTGTCTCTCATTCTCTCTGTCTCAAATAAATAAATAAAATCTTTAAAAAAAAAAAAAAAAAGACTGCAT
>NW_027976181.1:0-205 GCF_054177405.1 Leptonychotes weddellii
ATCTGTACCTCTGAAACAAATAATGCAATATATGTTAAGAAAAAAAAAAAGAAGAAGAAGGTAGCGGGAGGGGAAGAATGAAGCGGGGGAAATCGGAGGGGTAGACGAACCATGAGAGACGATGGACTCTGAAAAACAAACAGGGTTCTAGAGGGGAGGGGGGTGGGAGGATGGGTTAGCCTGGTGGTGGGTATTGAGGAGGGCA
>NW_027976182.1:0-205 GCF_054177405.1 Leptonychotes weddellii
TTTTGTTTTTTTTTTTGCTAATCTTAGAAAAAATAATTTTTGCTACATTGTGTTGGCATTTATAGATAAAGATTAAGCAATCCTTTGGGTTTTTGGTTTATTCTTTAGCCGTACATGAAATAGTTTGCCTTTTAATGTGTCTCTATGGAATACCAGACATGGTGAAAAGAAACAGGTCAGAAGTGTGTGTATGAGACATTACGGG
>NW_027976183.1:0-205 GCF_054177405.1 Leptonychotes weddellii
GCCTGGGATGTAAGATCTGGATCTCTACAAATAGAATATCGCAGGTGGCTGGTTTCGAGGTACGAAGTGGGAAGCCGTGATTCCATGGACAGATATCGGAGGATAAACAGCAGCGGGAGGGAGCCTGGCCGTGGGGACCCTACACCACCAGTGAGCGACAGCCTCACTTGCTGGGGATGGGCACAGACTTGCAGACCGGGTAGCG
>NW_027976184.1:0-205 GCF_054177405.1 Leptonychotes weddellii
ATTCACTGTTGACACTATCATTACTGTGACTTTGCTAAACACAGTCTTGTCCCAGGGACTCAATGTTCTCAAGTCTTCAACGGCTCCACATTACCTTAGATTCCAAATAGCTGGGTGTGAACTTCCAAATCTTTTTACAACCTAGTTATTTTCTACATAAATACCCCCACTTTTCACTACATTTTGTCTTTAATATTTACTATTC
>NW_027976185.1:0-205 GCF_054177405.1 Leptonychotes weddellii
TTACGGTCTCTGATGGATCTTTCCTTCATGAAATCTGGAAGCATCTGCTCACTTTTAATTTTAATTCTGTTCTCTTACCTGACGAATCAGAGTTGAAAATAGATTTTGAAGAGAAGGCTTTTGTATTTCTGAGGAAACATGCGGGATGCTATAAGAGAAAGCCAAATAGGAGGGACTTTAGCTTTTTAAAAAATGTCGCGCATAG
>NW_027976186.1:0-205 GCF_054177405.1 Leptonychotes weddellii
TGGAGAAAAAAAAAAAAAAAGAATAGTTTTTCAACAAATGGAGCTGGGACAAATGGATATCCACATGCGAAAGAATGAAGTCAAATCCCTACCTCACATCACATACACAAATTAACTCAAAATGGATCAGAGACCTAAATGCAAGAACTACAACTAAAACTCTCAGGAAAAAAAACAGGGATTAATCTTCGTGACCTTATTGGCA
>NW_027976187.1:0-205 GCF_054177405.1 Leptonychotes weddellii
TGATGTGCTCACTCACCCACCATTGGAGAAGGAAAATCCTCCCCCCCTTTTTAGCTGCCATTCTGATTGGCCTGCATTCTGCTTTCCAGCAATATTCGCTGGCAATTCAAGGATTTCTCTATTTTCTGGTTTATATATAGTGCCCTGCTACTTCTCTCTGTTTCCCCTAATTCAGATGTTGCTAACATACAAGGTTTCCTCCAAT
>NW_027976188.1:0-1101 GCF_054177405.1 Leptonychotes weddellii
ATACCAGGTCTCCATCACTAGAATCTGGGAATATGACCCTCTTTGGAGAAAGGGTCTTTGCAGGCTGTCCACATCTAAGCTCAGCCTTGCCTGAAAATCTACCCATTTAGGACTTGGAGGGGATGAAGGTCCACAGCAGAATCCAAGAAGGGAAATCCTTTTCTGATGCACGCTAAGGGTAGAGGGGCTAAGGTTGCCCAACGTTTGCAGTGTTGTATCCTGAGGCCCCGGGCAAATCTTACCCTTCCAGATTCCACCCCACCAGAGCTCAGAACTGGCACAGTCTGAAGACTGAGAGGTTGAGGTGAGTCACCAGCAGAAGCTGGAAACAAGTCCTCAGTCTTTGTATTTAGGTTAGTGCCTCCCAAAGTACAGAGTTCTTCATCCATTTGGCATATCTATGGGATCAAACCTGGCATCTGACCACAGCCTCTGCCAAAGACGGCAGAAGAGTGAGGTCAGCCTTGAAAATAATATTCCAAATGTGTTGGATCTCCAGATTTCTCTCGGGATACGAAGCTAGAATCCATATATTAACAACCTGAGTATGTTTCCCGACAGGAATAAACCAGGAGCATGTGCACATCTGCTCCAGTAAATGAGAGACCAGAGGGGATGAAGTAGGGAAGCCCCCTCCCTCAGGGTGGCTGCAGGTTCCTTTCAGAGGTGTCCTTACTGGATGGTCGACACTTCTTTTTAACTGAATATTATAGTAACCTGAGAATTTTAAAAGAGTTTGGTTTTTAAAGTTATATGGCACTGTCATATCCAAATTGCAGTGGTAACTCAGTGAAAGTCACTAACACCTTAATTGCTGGGGTTACCCTCATGAGAAGCTCAACAGCATGGCCATAAGTATAAATTCATATAATATGTAATGCATATTACATATATTAACTTTTTAAAATCTATCAGTCATCTATCTCTTACCAATTCTATCAATTCTCATCTATCTGTATCTATCTACCATCTATCAAATTTATAAATTTTCCATTTATCCATGACTATCATCTATCTATCTAGCCATCCACCTTTTATCTGACCTATATATCCATTCATCTATCTATTATCTATCTATCTATCTATCTATCTATCTATCTA
>NW_027976189.1:0-205 GCF_054177405.1 Leptonychotes weddellii
TTTATCCATTCATTTGTTGATGGACATCTTGGCTCTTTCCATCGTTTGGCTATTGTGGACATTGCTGCTATAAACATTGGGGTGCACGTATCCCTTCGGATCATTACATTTGTATCTTTGGGGTAAATAGCCAATAGTGCAATTGCTGGGTCATAGGGTAGCTCTATTTTCAACTTTTTGAGGAACCTCCATACTGTTTCCCAGA
>NW_027976190.1:0-205 GCF_054177405.1 Leptonychotes weddellii
AAAAAATAAAAAATAAAAAATAAATAAAATCTTGGGAAATGTGGTACCTTGGCCCATTCTCTTTATTTATGCAATAAGGAAATTCAACACAACTTTCAGATTCCTTCTGGTTCTAACATTTTATTCCCCATAATATAAAGTACTATCAGAATAGATGAGTATTTCTCCTTCTGATCACAAATTTCTTTTTTTTTTTTTTTAAGAT
>NW_027976191.1:0-205 GCF_054177405.1 Leptonychotes weddellii
GGCCCACAGAGGCGCCCCCGTGGCAGCCCTCCGGCTCCTGACCGGCTCTCAGAGGAGGGACCTGTCCCTTACCTTGAGTCAGAGCCCAATTCCTGGGGCTTCCCAGCCATTGGCCCTGGTTCTGTCCTCTGGGACGAGGCCCGCAGAGCTGGTTTAGATCACCCTGCAGACACAGTGAGGGTCGTTATTCCTCCTTCCACCCTCC
>NW_027976192.1:0-205 GCF_054177405.1 Leptonychotes weddellii
CGGAAGAGACAAGTCACCAGAATTACTCAGAAGTGGCACGGAAGCTGAATTGCCCAACGCTGGAGGTTCAATGGGGAAGGTCTCTCTGGTGACCTCAGCCACAAGTGTGTTTTCCACAGCAGGACTGAGTTTAACCAGGGACCGAGTGGCACGCTATGGCGTGCGCTGTGGGGACCAGGCTAGCTGGGCCCTGGTTCTGTGGGTT
>NW_027976193.1:0-205 GCF_054177405.1 Leptonychotes weddellii
TTACCCACGCATGTGGAAGCAAATATCTGATATCTTCAGTATTAAAGAGAGCTTACACATCAATTTTTTTTTTATTCTTATGTTAATCTCCATACATTACATCATTAGTTCTAGATGAAGTGTTCCATGATTCATTGTTCGTGCACAACACCCAGTGCTCCATGCAGAACGTGCCCTCCTCAATACCCACCACCCGGCCAGCCCG
>NW_027976194.1:0-205 GCF_054177405.1 Leptonychotes weddellii
TTTTCTTTTTTTTTTTAAATTTTTTAAATTTTATTATGTTATGTTAGTCAACATCATTAGTTTTTTATGTGGTGATCCACAATCCATTGTTTTCATATAACACCCAGTGCTCCATGCAATAAGTGCCCTCCTTAATACCCATCACCGGGCTAACCTATCCCCCCTCCCCCACCCAAAACCCTGTTTGTTTCTCAGAGTCCATAGT
>NW_027976195.1:0-205 GCF_054177405.1 Leptonychotes weddellii
TCTTATCAGGGGCCCAGTGCCTCTTCTTTGGGCTTTCAGAGCTCCATATCGACCCACCTTCACAGGTGCCCCGTTGTGTGGCTGGTGCCTGGAGCTGACCTCAGAAGCTGGTAAATCCCCAACTGGCGTTCTTCTCTGTTAACCGATGAGACTAAGAGACAGGACCACGTTCCACTCGGGCCATTCTCCCTCTGGTGGGGAATCA
>NW_027976196.1:0-205 GCF_054177405.1 Leptonychotes weddellii
CTCCTGTCTGCTCTCCAGGCCCTCTGGGGGCGGCCCTGCACCAGCAGTCCATGGAGGCCTGGAGGGCAGAGGGGGGTACTTTGCCCCATTCCTGGGACAGCCCCCCACTGGGCTCAGCAGATGCCACCTCCCTGTCCTCCCTCCAGGCCCAGGGGTGGGACCGCCTCCCCCTGTGGCTGGAGGCTGGGAGCCCCCTCCTTGGTCC
>NW_027976197.1:0-205 GCF_054177405.1 Leptonychotes weddellii
ACTCGTGCTGCTGTGACTCCGGGTGCCTGTTGGGAGTCCCTGCTTTCACTTCTTTTGGGGATAAAATACTTTTGTCCTGGTTTAACACCTCACCCCAGCCTGCAGGTCATCTGCCTGCCCCTCAGGACACAGGGGAGCCCAGTCTGAGCTGCAGAATCCAAGATAGGGCTTCTCTCTCCCTCACCCTCGCTTGGACCCATACACC
>NW_027976198.1:0-205 GCF_054177405.1 Leptonychotes weddellii
CCAGATGCAGGAGACGGAAATCCCCGTGCAGTCTGTGAGATGTTTCATCAAAGCTTGGAACCACATACCGTAGCTTCCTCTACTGAAATGTCTATTTTTAACATCCTACCTCAAAAGGAATCTCTTCCACAGGGCAGGGAGTCTAGATCCTGGAGCTTAAAAATAATAATAATCCAAAGACATCCCCTTAATCGCGCTTCGCCTG
>NW_027976199.1:0-1101 GCF_054177405.1 Leptonychotes weddellii
TGACTTCCAAATTTATATATCCAGCCATGTCTCTCTCAAATCTAGAGTCATACATCCACAACCCATACAACATTTCCCTTAGCTGTTTAATAGGCAACTCAAGTCACACATAGCTTAGATTTCAGTGGGGGCAAGGACAGATCATTATCAAGATAAATGAGTAAAATATATAATACAAAATGTTAAAGCTAAAGAGAAAAATTCAAGGAAGTGGAATATGAAGTGTATGGGTGAAATTTTGGATAAAGAATCTAGGGAAACCCTCACCTCAAAGAAGTGGGGGAGTAAGCCATGAAGATGCACATAGGGGAAGAATATTCCAAGCAGAGGGAACAGCTCTGAGGTGTTAGCATGCCTGGGGTATTTGAGGAATAGTTATGAGACCAGTATGTTCAGAGGGGAATGTATATAGACAAGTGGAACAGAACAGGTCAGAGAGTTAACAGAGGTCCAGATTAGATAGGGGCCTGTAGGTCCTAGTAAAGACTTCCATCCGAGAGAGAGAAAGGAAGACAGAATGTGTAGATCTAACTTATGTTTTAACAAGAACATTCTGATTACAATAATTGCAACAGATTAAAGAGAGTAAGGACAGAAACAGGCCAGTTAGGAGGCTATTGCAATAATTCTGGTGAGAGATGATGGTGGTTTCAGGTGGTAATGGTATAGAGTTCTCAAGATTTGCTGACAGATCAAATATGGGATATGAGAGAATGAAAGGAATCACAGATTTCGGGGCTGAATAACTGGAAAGATGACATTTACGTGTTATCAGATCTCAGTTTTGAGCATGTGTGACTTGAGTTGTCTATTAAACAGCTAAGGGAAATGTTGTATGGGTTGTGGATGTATGACTCTAGATTTGAGAGAGACATGGCTGGATATATAAATTTGGAAGTCATCAGCTAATAGATTGTATTTAAAGCTATGTGATTGAATGAGTTTACATAAGGAATTCTTATACAAAGAAAAAAGAGCAAGTCTGGTGACATGAGAAAACAGGTTACAAAATATTATGCATAGAATAGTCTCTTTTCTTGGGAAAGTAAGTGATTTGGGTACTAGGAATATTGGTGATCCTCATTTTATTCTTTTATGTTT
>NW_027976200.1:0-205 GCF_054177405.1 Leptonychotes weddellii
GCCTGACTCAGTCAGAAAAGTATGCAACTTTTGTTCTTGGGGTTGTAAGTTTGAGCCCCATGTTGGGTGTAGAGATTACTTAAAAAAATAAAATCTTAAAAAAATAATAAGTTCACTTGATTAAGGAAAAAGAAATTATTGAAAATTCCCCTATGTTATCATCAATTTTTCTTCTGTTTTAGAAAGTTCCCCCATCTTTACTCTG
>NW_027976201.1:0-205 GCF_054177405.1 Leptonychotes weddellii
CTTGAAAGAGAGAGAGAAAAAGCATGAGTGGGGGGAGGGGCAGAGGGAGAGGGAGAAGCCCACTCCCTGCTAAGCAAGGAGCCCGATGTGAAGCTCAATCCCAAGTCCCTGGGATCATGACCTGAGCTGAAGGCAGACGCTTAACTGACTGAGCCACCCAGGGGCCGCAAAAGTTTACACTTGTTGGTCAGTTGGCTGGTTTAGA
>NW_027976202.1:0-205 GCF_054177405.1 Leptonychotes weddellii
TTGCACGAATCTTGGTTATAAGATGCAAGTGAAGATGTTTGACCTGATGGAATGCTGCATGTCCCGTGAAAGCAATGTGATTCATTTTCTCAGTCTGTCCTCCCACCCGCGGTCTTCTTGGAGTAATTCTGCTGCCTGCTTCCCAGTCTGCTGCTTCTCCCACCTCTGCACTCACAGAGAAGGTCCTTGGCAGTCTGGCGCTCCC
>NW_027976203.1:0-205 GCF_054177405.1 Leptonychotes weddellii
TAATAAATGACCTTTTCCCAACAATAGCTAGCCCCTTCAGGATCCTGGAAACCTCGCTTCCAAATTTCCTTAGAGACTTATGCTATCCCTACCCCCCTCCCAACTTGAAAGTATATAATGGGCCACTCCTCCTGACCCCATTGCAGCTCCTTCTGCCCACGGGTCCTGTCCCCGGGCTTTAATAAAATCACCTTTTTGCACCAAA
>NW_027976204.1:0-205 GCF_054177405.1 Leptonychotes weddellii
CTCCCGGAAACTGCATTTCCCTCTCCTGGTCACATCTGTCCTTCCAGTTTTTCTCTAGGGGCTTGCGTCTGTGTGCTCCCCATCATTCCGTGCCTCCTCGCCCAGATGGAGACGTGGTTGCTGGATCTCAAAGTGTCACCTCAAGAGGCAGAAAAGGAACCAGTAAGTGTCCCCCCCAGGTTAGGCTCCTGAGACTGACTAGGGA
>NW_027976205.1:0-205 GCF_054177405.1 Leptonychotes weddellii
GACGCAGCTTGAGTGTTCCGCAACATTTGGATCTGTGGGTTCCAGATTCTGGGGTGGGGTGGGTGGTCTGGCCCGACAGTCCTGTGACACTTCTGGGAATTACAAGAGGTGTCCTCCGTCCCCTTCCCTCCCCTTCACAAACCGTAGCCCTGTCCCGAGCTTGCAGCTCAGGATTCACTGGCCAAGGCCCGGCTCTCGGATGGCC
>NW_027976206.1:0-205 GCF_054177405.1 Leptonychotes weddellii
GCATACCCACAGAAACTATGAGATAATAACTGTATGTTGTTTTAATTAATTGATTAATTAGGGAGTGCACGCACATGCAAGCAGGGGGAGGGGCAGAGGGTGAGGGACAAGCAGACTCTGCACTGAGCGGAGCCAATGTGTGGCTGGATCTCATGACCCTGAGATCCTGACCTGAGCAGAAACCAAGAGTGGGTGATCGCTTAAC
>NW_027976207.1:0-205 GCF_054177405.1 Leptonychotes weddellii
CACACGGGACTGCTGGCCCTGAGCATGGGCACAGCGGGCCGGGAGAGCCCCCGGGGCTTGGGCGCTGGGACGGAGCCTGGCAACCACGCTCCGTCCCCGGGGCAACCGCAGCTCTGGCTTCTGAGGCTCACATCCGCGCCTCGCAGGGCCCACACTGCGTCACAGTCCCTGTGGCCTCATCCTGCTCATGAAAGCACCCCGTCTT
>NW_027976208.1:0-205 GCF_054177405.1 Leptonychotes weddellii
GGGTTGAGAAGTCACTTGTGTCACTTCCTACACCACTAACCATTTGCTTTTCCATCATGATAGAATCCTTTGTGTTGTCTGTCATGTCTGTATGCACTCCAGAAGTCTAGATATGGTATCCTAGCTGTGATAGCACTGTTTGTATAGGAAAGTCTATGAAATATTCAGAAGGCAAAATCAAGTAGTGGACATAAAGTGTCTGTAT
>NW_027976209.1:0-205 GCF_054177405.1 Leptonychotes weddellii
GAGCCTGGTGGTGGGTATTGAGGAGGGCACATTCTGCATGGAGCACTGGGTGTTATGCACAAACAATGAATCATGGAACACTACATCTAAAACTAATGATGTAATGTATGGGGATTAACATAAGAATAAAAAAATTTAAAAAATTGAAAAAAAACAGGAAAAAAAATTACAGCAGAAATAAATGATATAGAAACAAAACACTAGA
>NW_027976210.1:0-12300 GCF_054177405.1 Leptonychotes weddellii
CCACCCAGTTCCTTACACTCCTAGAGCCTCCTGTATTCATCCAGAGACTTTCAAATGCAAATTAAATGACTCAGAGCAAACAGAAAAAAAAGTGGATGTTTAACTTACTGTCACAGAACTGAAATGTAGAAAAGTAATAGCTTCAAGCCAGTTTGATCCAGGTGATCATTGTCTGTCATTTAAAATCTGCCTCTCTGTATACTCTTGTATACTATACTATACTTTTATTGGGATAGCCTTAAATATACTATATTTAAATATATTATACTATACTCTTATTAGGATATGCTTAAAATTTGACTGTAGACCTTGGCTAAGCAGGCTGCTTTCCTCTTTTTAACACCCAAAAGCAAAAGACTTCACTTTCCCTTCAGTCATTTCCCTACAAACTCATCTACTCTCACCTGTGAGCAGGAAAATCTCCAGACTCACTGCTTAAAAGATGGGCAACAAATGTGTTTGGAGCATGACTAAGTTGGATTTCCCAATGCATTTTCCTACAGAAATCTTTTACTTATTTATACTTACTTAATTCCTACCTTATTCCAAAAATGACTTAAGGTGAAAAGGAGAGACTTGTAATGGCAGTAAATGTCAAAGTGCTTCTGAAACTGAATTTCAAATACTTTTTTATAAGTTAAATAGATTTCTGTAGATGGCCTGGCCCAATATCCAATCACAGTTTTTAATATTTTCTTTAAGGGATATGCTTCCCAAGTGAAAAAATGGTTTACAGATGGAATTTTTTGAGCGCAATCTGGTCAGACTTGCAGTGGACTGCCTTATTCCTTTTCATGTCAATGGCTAACTGAAATTCACTGGACGTTCTACGTTAGATTCTCTCAATATGTTTGTACAAATGCTTTATTGAATAAACATTTGGTCCCATTTCTTTCAAGCCAAATCCTTAGTCTAGATGAATCATATTGTTTAATTTTCTAGCTAGCCTGCTACTTCAGTACTGAAATTCTGAACATGTGCAGCAATATTGACTAATCTCTGCTAATGTCTAAATGCTTTCTTCCCCCAAAATATAAAAATACATGAAATATGTATTGTCCAAGTATCCATTAGGCCTCATTAGTCCATGGAAATAATGAGTTCACATTAGAATTTATGTTCAAATCCTGCTGGGACACTGTCCTATCTGCTCAAGCAGGAAGTCAGCATCCCAGAAAATTCCCTTACCACTGCCACTCCACTATCCCTGAAAGTATTCTTGGGAATTCTAAGGGAGTATTTTTATGTGGAATCATAAAGTCCATGTCTACCAGGGATCCATTCTCTCTCCAGATTTTTCTTTTCAGGAGAGTGGGCTCTGGAACTAAACTACCTGGGTTCAAATCCTGGTGCTACTGTTTACAAGCTGTGTGCTCTTAACTTTAGCTTGTTATCTGGGAAGTGAGGATTGTTTCAAGATTAAGAGAAAGCATTTGGAGTAGTTGAAGAATGCCTGACATGTAGTAAGTGTTCCATAAACATTAATCACTACTATTATCCACAACACCTTCTGCTGCTTCTCTTTTTTAAGGCTCTTGCCCTGACTGCAGGACACGAGCCTCAAAATCAGCCAATCCAGGGGGGCATCAGAAGAGTCCTCAGTGTGCCATATGTATTCATCACAGAAATGGAGAGAAATCCCCTGCTTGCCTTTGGCTCAAGTGCTTTTCTTGGAGCTGGTTGGGGTTCAGGTGGCACAAGGTCTCCTATTTCTCATCTTTTTTCCAGGCTCTAGTGCATCCAAAGCTACTTTTTGCAGACACCCTTCACCTCATGAAAATTAATCTTTAGGACCCAAAGCCTCAGCCCAGATAAGTCACCTTTTAGTGGGGACTAAAATCTAATTCAGCCACATAACTTCAGTGATCTCACTTTACTGCTCCATGACCTCTACACACAATTTTCCTCAGTTGCACTTTCTACCTGTAAGTTACCCGAATTTTAATTGTCTATATATATTAAGTAAATTAGTGGACTGAATCAATGTAATTCAAGTCAAAACCTTTTATGTTCTTTCGCACTTCTGTAGGTATGTCAGTGCATTTTATTTCCTCAGTCCTATGAAACATTCTGCTTTTGTTTGTCTTCAGAAAATGATATGTAAAAACAACTTAGTAAAGCAAAATAACTTGATTCTTTTTAGGACAAAACAGAAGTCAAAATGAATTTGGTAAATACTATTAAAAAACTAGTCAAACATTTTAAATTTTAAATAATTACTTTTGACTGATTTAATATTTTATTTATCTTAAGCCAGCTCCAGGGTATACCATGTCCTATTTTAAATCATTTTAAGATGGCAAGAACAAATTGGACCCACATGAAATCTTTTTAATGGGTAACCAGCTACTATGGCAAATATTTGGAACCTATTTCAATTTTTGATCTTATCAATGATATTCAGAAAGGTAATGTAATGTCATGATTATATGAGAAGGCTGGGGGGCAGTTTGCCTAGTTTGAATCCTGCCTCTACCTAAATGGGAGCTGTGTATCTTGAGCAAGTTTCTTAACCTCTCTGTACTTCAGTTTCCCCATCTGTAAAATGGGGATAATAATAGTCCAGAGGTTACAGGACCAAGAATTAAAATAGTTAATATATATTAAGTGGTCACAGTGCCTGGCACATAACAAACCCTCAATAACTGTTGGCTATTATAATCCATTATGTCAAAAACATTGGACAAAAAGAACATCATTTTGACTTACATACTTAAAATATTTTTTGAGCATCCAACTACATGCCAGGAACTGTGCTAGACTATGGGACTAAAGCAATTAAGACAAAATTACTTCCTCAAGAACTAATAGTCTTATGTTTGAAAATTTTCAGATGAGTGCTTCCATTCTACATTTCATTTTAGAGAACAGCTATGTTCATGATCCCAGCTTATGGAAGAGATGGCTATTTTTAAAAGAGAAAAGGTATCGCTTGTATAAATGAAGAATTTTTAAAAATTATAGGCAGAAATCCTTTTTTCTTTCTTATCCAAAATATCCAAATTTCAGGCAAGTATGACTATGTCAATGAATAGCTTTAATAGGATCCAAGTGTCTAGGAAGAGTTAATGCAGCTGCAGAAAAAGCTCTATGCTTTTATCCTCCTAGAAGTCATTCAAATAATTTAAAAATTAGCCTCTGAAGATAAACTATAATAATTTCCATTTTAAATGCAACATTGTATAATTAGCATTTTTCAATTTATTCAGCATTTCTGTTCTTCAAAGGATAAAAAGAGTTACTTAAACTTGAGTGATACAGCTAAGCTTAAAAAACTAGGAATAATACTTTTCTATCTTTTCCAGGAAATACATATTATTTTCTAGAAATTCAGCATCATCAATAAGAATTCTTAAAATGACACAAACTGGAAAATAATTTAGCCTCCCAATTATTATTGAGAGTTTATGAGAAAGGCTGCTAATCAATCTCTTGGGATAAATGGAAGTAAAGTGACAGCAAAGGGTACATACGTTAAGTTGTGAAGCAAAACTGACCTTGTGCCAATCTCTCAACCTTCCCTTCTTAACAAATGAATGTCATTTGCTGCGTCAGTGGTTTGAAGTCAATAATCATTGATACTCTCCTTTGGGAACTCTTGTGCTTACAAAGGCAATATTTTAGAATGAGGACACAGTCTGCTGATGAGTAAGTATCTCTAATGATGGTGGGAAGAAATGTTACTTTGAAGCTCTGAAATTCAAAAGAGTTATTGCTACTCTGTTCTTTTTAGTAGTTATTGAACAATAATGGTGCATAATTCTGACCTACGCTGAAGCAGGGGAAAAAAAGGTTATATCTAATAAGAACTTTAAAATGTTTATGTTCTATAATACATCATTCTTATTCTCTTTGGAGAGTAATTTCAAAATGCTTACCTGGTAAGAAACTTGGTAGAACAACACCTTTTCAAATGAACCTGTTCACTTACGTCTAGGTCAGAAAGATATGCAGAAGGTTGGTTTTCAGCTCAAATATACTCTCAGCTATGAAATGTGTTTTACCATTCCATCGTACCTTGTCTTTGGAGTTCTTCTTCTAGTATTTGGTTACTTACTTTGTCTGGGCAAATTTTGAACCCTGGCCTTGTGGTCAGTTAAAATTCGCTGTCAACTGTGGCTCACAAGGTTTGGGCTTTTAATAACCATTTCTTTATTTTCTGTCCTCACATATTTCTGGATGCTGTATAGTACTTAAGACAAATCGTGGAGGATTTGGACAGCCCCTCGATCTTTGGCATTGAGGCCTTAAAATGTCACCAGCCTTTGGTGTCAAACACTGCTGGACTGGACAATTCATTTTACCTAATTCCACAAGGTAATTTGGCTTTTTTCATGAAGGTGTGAATCCTCGTTCCAAGTAGGAGATATTTGAGATCCTGGTGACCTCCATTTGGGCTACAGAGACCTGGAGATACGACCCATTGAATATGAGCTTGTCTGCTTTGGGGTCCACTTTTACCTTTGTGTTATTTTTGGCCAAGAGGAAGAACGATTCCTGTAGCTGCATGTTAAACATGTGGTTAATAGTTCTCCTTGCCTAAAAAAGTGCATTTTTGTAATACAGGTTAGAGTTGGCATTTAGGACACTTCACCCTTGTTCCTCATCTCTCCTCCCAAAAAGCCTCTTCAATGGAAACAAGTGAAATGAACAAAAACGTGATTAGATGAGACAGCTACAATATTATCTGTAGCACCCTGTCAAAGCATTTGTCACACCATATTGTAACTTATCTTTTTATATGTCTGCCTTCCCCTCCAGACTGTGACCTTCTTCAAACAGGGATTGTGGGTTACTACTCTTTCATCAGTGCCTGGCAAAAGTCCTTTTGTAGAGCACTCATTTAATGTTCGATAAATGAGCAAACAAGCAAATAACATAAACGAATGAATGAGTAAATTTAGAGTAGATCACTTTACAAAATATTTTGTTAATGAGTACCGCTGAGATGTCTCCTAAATCCAGTTAGGAAACATAACGCCTCTCAACCTAACCAACAATAAGTAAACAATAAATGTAAAACATGCATATGGATGTGAAAAGAATCAGTTGCTTGAACCCAGAGGAAACATGGTGTTACTGAAGAGCATGAATGTTTTTGGTTTGCAGCCGTTGCAACTTTTGAGATAGAAAAGTCCTATCCAAAGTGAATATATTTTCCCCTATTGCCACCGTTGGTTTGAATCAACTTCAGAGAATCTGACCACCTTCTGAGACTCTGAGAGGATCGAGAGCCTGGATCAAGAAACCTCTGCTTAAAACCTCTCTGAGTAGATTGATCAGCATCATTCAGATCTCTGTGTATTTAGTTCAGAGTGTTTATAAACACACTAATTCTACAAGAGGATTGTATTACTTCAAATCAAATGAATCCAGCAAATTTCTCTTTAATAGAGAAATTTCGCTTAAGTTCACATACACAACGGCATTGATAATAACTAGTAGCAAATTCCCAATGAATATGTGTGGATGCTCTTATTTCATTCATCGTAACCTTAGTCATCTCAGTGACTTTCCACTTTCTTAGGTAAAATGACCAGGAAATAGAACTTGATCTGATTGATTTGGTTGGTTCAGTGATTAATTTATGCATGTGTTTATGAGGCTCTGTAAGAGACTTGCTCCAGGTCAAAACAAAATTTGACTAGTCAGAGAAATTGTGTTTTTGAAAAAATTCTGTTTATCTCCTTTTGAGTGCTATAATGAATATGTAGACATAAAACTGTTCAAGAGGGGCGCCTGGTTGGCTCAGTCAGGTAAGTGTCTGCCTAGCCTCTCAGGTCATGATCCCAGGGTCCTGGGTTGGAACCCCGCATCAGGGTCCCTGCTCAACGGGTGCCTGCTTCTCCCTCCTTGCTATCTCTGTCACTATCTGTCTCTCTCTCTCAAATAAATAAATAATATCTAAAAACAAACAAACAAACAAACAAAACACTATTCCAAAAAAAAAAAAACCTCTTTAAGAGATGGGAGCCTCTTGAGGCCAGTTCTGATCCTTTGACTGATAGAAAGGAAACCAACATATGTTGAGTACCTGTTCCTCACCCATGTGAGATGAATAGCTATAGGTCAGGTTGTATACTAACAGACCTTTTATACTGGAGTGGGACGGGTACCTAGCTCTGCTTTCCCAAAAGGTTTCTCTCTGATTCCTCAATGAAAATTTATTTACTCTACACACACACACACACAAATATATATGATTATCTGCTATGTGTACTCAGATTTCAAAGGTTCCAAATCATGAATTAAGCTGTATAACTAACACAATCTTAATAAAATGCCAACTTTTTGAGACATCTGAAAAAATGATATTAAATTTAAGTAGGAAGTGTAAATATGTCAGTCTATTCTTAAATCCAGTGGAACTTATATTATAATTGGGAGAGACACAAATGCAAGTAAACATATAAATAAAATATATGTTTAATTTTTAGACCGTGAAAAATGCTCTAGAGAACAGCACAATAGGTGGATATGGAGCACTATCTGTGGGGCTTCAGTTTTAAACAAGGTCTACAGAGAATACCAATGAGGTAAGTATTATTATTTTCATTTTATAGGAGAGAAATTTTATACTTCCAAGACATGTGAATGCTATCTGACAATCAGTAATGGTTCAAAAAGAGTTTGGTTTGGGTATTTGAGTTACTTAAATCAAAGCTACAATATAACCATCTAAAATCAATCCAACAAAATGTAACAGATATTTTGATAACAACTCATGGAATTTCTGTGTTTAAATAACTCATTGGTTAAAAATCAAAACCTTGATTCTGCAATGTTTATAAAATAATGAAAATGAAAGGAATAAGCTTCAGGACCTATGGAATGTATCCACAATCATATACAGCACAATTCCCATAGTCTTAAACTCTTACATAAGAAAGATTAACAGTAAGTAAAGTAATTATTCAAATCAAGTTTCTGGAAAAGATCAACAAGTAAGAATTAAGGAAAGTAGAGGAATGATTTAACAAAACAAAAGCAGAAGTTTATACATAATGAAACAGAACCTGTAAATAAATCCAAAGCCTGGTTCTTAAAACAAAACAGATAAAGCAGATTAAATTTGAAATGAAACTGAGGAGGTAAACAACTGCACCTAAAGAAGAAATCAAATTAGTTAAAAGTGAGTATCTTACAATATTCTCTAATTCTTTTTGAAAACCTAGATAAAAATGAAAGTTTTTCTAATAAAAGAATTCAGAAGTTATCAGAATTTACTCAAAAAGATATGGAAAAACTAAATGACCCAAAAAGTCAAGGTGAGAATTGAGAAGTGTTTGTTATTCCCTACAAACATCATGCTCAGAAGATTTTACAGATGAAGTCTTTCAAATACTTGGAACTTTGAAAGAAATAATTCTAATATTGTCAAATAAATTTATATCATATAAAAAAAGAAAGTTTAAACTGATATCACAATTTGATTAATGGTAAGAGAAAGGGAAAATCAAAGACAGACTATTTTAACCCATGAAAGCAAAACAATACAAATTATTGGCAAATAGAATAGAGCTGTATGAAAGATGCCTTAATATTTGGAAAACTGGTGATGTAATTTACCATATTAAAAGATGGAGGAAAATGGTACGATCAATTTAATAGATACAGTTGCTTTAGAGTAATATTTATTTTTTAAGATAAAACTAAAGCTTCAATATATGCCATATAACAAGTGGCATGAGAAAAGTAGTTTTATAAAGAGGTTTTATGAGAAGATACCCCTGAAATGAAAAACTACACCTGCACGGTGAATTAACATGAAAATGAGGCATAGAACTCTTTACATTGATATATATCCCTGTTATGTTAATGAATTGATGGGTATTAAAGAGGGCATCTATTGAATGGAGCACTGGGTGTTATACGCAAACAATGAATCATGGAACACTACACCAAAAACTAATGATGTAATGTATGGTGATTAACATAATATAATAAAATTAAATTAAAAAAAAGAATGAAGAAATAATTATTCAGGTCTCAGAAAAAGCTAGTCACCTCCAAAAAGAGGAAAAAATCAGACAGACCTCAGACATTCCACGCTAAATAGTAAAGGAGAATTGTCTGCACCATGCTGTCCAATACAATCACGGCTAAATACATACAGCTTTTGAGCTCTTAAAGTGTGGTTAGTTCAAACTGAGATGTGCTATAACTGTAAAATACAGGCTAGATTTTGAAGACTTACTATGAAAAAAATTTTTTTAGTATCATTCACCATACTTTATATTGATTACGTGTTAAAATATTTAAATATTTAAACATATTGAGTTAAATGAAATACATCATTAACATTAAAAATAAAAAAAGTAATGGAATAAAACACTTAGCATACAATGTCTGGGAGTAGTAATCAATGTGTAGAATTTATGTTAAAAAAAACTTTAGGGGCACCTTGGTGGGCTCAGTCAATTAAGCGTCTGACTCTTGATTTTGGCTCATGTCATGATCTCAGGGTCGTGAGATCCAGCCCCACACCAGGCTCCACACTGGGCATGGAGCCTGCTTAAGATTCTCTCTCTTCCTCTCCCTCTGCCCCTCTCCCCCTGACACCCCCCCATGCTCTCTCTCTCTTAGAAAAAACAAACAAAAACTTAAAATCCTTTCTATGGATAATAAAGTAGTATTAAATAAAGAGAAAGACATGCTTTGGACAAGAATTTAAGTTGTGTGTATGAGATAATGGAGCAGTTGATAATTTGAGATTCTGTAAGCGTGTGTTTCTGAGAGAAGAATTATCTATGGTAAGGCACCTTGGGTGGCTCAGTCATTAAGTATCTGCCTTCGGCACAGGTCATGATCTCAGGGTCCTGGATCAAGTCCCACATCGGGCTCCCTGCTTGGCAGGAAGCCTGCTTCTCCCTCTCCCACTCACCCTGCTTGTGTTCCCTTGCTTGCTGTGTTTCTCTCTGTCAAATACATAAAATCTTTTTTTTAAAAAAAAAGAATTACCTATGGTATAAAAATGTATATTTTTCTCACATCTGTACATTTAACATACTCCTTTCAAAATAACAAGAAGGTTGCTTTTAAGAAAATACACAATATGATACTAAATTTCATTTGGAAAAATAAACGGTAAGATTAAAATGAAAGTTTGTAAAGAAGACAGAGTAACATGGGAAAAAAAGCCCTACCCAATATTAACATGAGTTATAACTCTAGAGAAATAGAGTTTGTTACTGATTTAAGAATAGACTGAAAAGTGTGGAAGTAGAAGTGTAAATATATGAATATTTCATATATGATAAAGGTAGAATTCAAATAAATGGTGGAGAGAATGGATTAGGTAATAAGTGATGTTTAATAAATTGGTTTGACATTTGGAGAATGAAAGTGAGATCTCTATCTCACTTCTTACACTAACATGAATTGCAGATGAATCAAAGAGTATCACATAAAATAAAATCACAAAAGCAATGGAGAAAAACATTAGAATATTGCTATATGAAGGCCGTCTAAGCATGATGCAAAATTTGGAAGTCGTGAAGGGAGACTGATCAATTTAAGAGCATAAAGATTTAATCGTTCATTCAATACAAAAACTAAAGTTAAAACATGAATGACAACCATGGGGAAAAGTAGTTGGAAAAGCATATAAGAACAGGCTGATTTTATTTTTAGTAAAGGATTCATAAATTAATAAGAAAAAATAGTTCAACCCTATAGAAATATGAACAAAAACATAGAGAGATAGTTTACTAGGATGTCCATCACAACACATTTGTAACAACCACTCACACACAAATCTGGAAACAATCTAAATATCTGTCAGTTATGATTCACACAATTAATAGAATATACAATATAATTTTCATTAAAAATGAGGTAGGTTTTTTTCACAGATATGGAAAAATATCCAAACCACATTATCATGTGAATAAGTAGCCTAAAAGTATAGAGAGATTTCTATTATTTGTAAAAAAGCAGGGAATTTCTAATAGGATATCCCTATTAACATTGTAATACTCAGTGCAAAGCAGAATGGGTCTATTCTATGTTAGTAGCTGATTATTTCAAAAGTCATCACATTAAGTAGAATTTAAAGGGAAAAAGAAAAATAAATATAAAGACTGCAATACCCATAATTAAATGCATTATGTTGATTTCCTAAAAAACTGATTTTGTGTTAGTTTTGAAGAGTATTGTGTGAGTTTAACATTTTGTTTTGAAAATAGGTATTTTAAAAATATGAAATTCATTGTGTAACTTTATAGGTGTTACACATGAAACGTGTGAAAGCTAAATTATTCAGTTTATTATTTTAGTGGAATAACATATGATTCCAATGACATATTCTAAAGGTAAGTTTAAAGAAGCTCCTTTCATTGAAAAACAGTGGCCTTTTACAACTTATGGGTATTTTTTAGCTTCATGATAAATTTTCTATAGCTGTTCTTCTTTCAGAATAAAAGAATAATTATCTTAAATCTCTCCATAGTTGTATCTATTTCATTTAAAAGAAAAGAAATATACAGTATATTTTTGAATTTCTGAAATTTTAATTTAATTCACCTTTGTTTTCAAAGTTTTAAAAAGATATGAAGAATTTTCACATCTTTCTTTGAAGGAATATTATTTTAAAAATACTCTGCCTCCAAATATAAACCACATATAAACCAGAGAAAATTTATTTGGCCATCGAATTAGTAATAAGTTACTAAGAACTTGAAAATCAGTTCATCACTGAGCTAAATTTTATCCTTATCTCTCAAATCAGTTAGCATATAGCCACAGTTGAATGAGCAAATAGGAAGTTTTATAAAAGAAATTATTATGGTAATTCGGTTACTAGCAGCAAGACCCTAGGGTAGTTTCAACCATTTTAAGTGGCTTCTATTTTTTCATAAGTTATTTGGAATTGGTTTGTTATAACCTATCCTTCCATTTTGTAGCTAAGGAAATGGGAAGTTGTCATCACTCTGAGGTGATCACTTTTAGAGCTCTTGCTGGGAGCCCTTCCATTCTTCCAGCTGTGCTTGGCTTCAGATTAGCATGGTTGCCTCCAACTTGAGTCTATTATCACAGTTCTTTATCTACATTACAAAAACCTTGGAAATTGAAGGTTAATGTGTTGAACTTGAGGAATAAAAAATTTGAACAAAATGAAGTGAATCTAGTTATCTGAGGGAAAAAAAATATTTTTTTTTTTACTGTGAGTGATCCTGTATTGCCAAGTTTTCCAAAGAACATACATCTGTCTCCAGATGTTCAAGCAAATCCTTAAAACTTTTTTTAAATCTTCACTAGAGTTAATTAATATTCTAATAAGGATGGTGAATAACCCAGAGGGGAATATATCCCAAACTTACTTGACCATGAAAACTATTTTTTTGCCCTACAGAACATCTGTTTAGTAGAACACAATTTGGATAACACTGATGAGAGCATATTTTCAGACATTAAAAAAAAGAATAATTACCTTAATAATTTGACTTCCAGCAAAATCTCTTGCTATATTTAAATAACTTTATACTTTAGAAAGTTACTCTATAATATCACCTTTTATTGGTATGAGAATAACACATAATATGATTTTAGCTACAGATGTCATAACTAACTGATAGAATTTTACCTCAGAGGTGTTTCTGTCAAGGACCCTGTTGACCAAGTTGCTGCTATGTGTTTGTTTGAATAGAGATTTGCTAATCACCAAAGCTGTTGGGCACAATGGCGAGCCTTGTTCATGTTCAGTAGGCTCTGTCCCAAATTCCAGCCTTGGAGGCAGTCTGGCTGTAAAGGCTGGCTCTAGAAACCATGCGATTGTACCCCTGCAAGCAATGACTGTTTTGGCTATGCAATGAGCAGATGGAAAAAAAAAGGGAGACATTTTCATATGTGAACACTAAGTGCTATTCACTCTCAGAAGGCTCAATATGAGTACAAGGTGGTATCTGTAATAAACTTAAAGCTTTAAGTTCTTTTGTCATTGTTCCAGGTATTTTTAGGAAACTTAAACCATTACTGTTCTTCTGGTCTGAGGTTTTTCCCGAAATGGTCCATTTATTCATGCTTACTTGAGGAAAATTTAAAAGTTCTTTTCTATTCTTTCCTCTCATGTATTCCAAGTCAGCTTAAAATTGTGAGGACTCGAAGGCAGTTGGGTTATTCTGTTATGTCATTTGGCAGCTTCCTTTTCAGCTTTTTCTATACACCTGTTAAATTTCATGTCCAAATGAGAGGTTTTCTTCCAGTATTTTATTATTCTACCTAGCATTTCATTGTGTTCTCTTCACAATATCTGTGATCTACCACTCTCAATATATGTCTACAGAAAACTTCACTCTTTAC
>NW_027976211.1:0-1101 GCF_054177405.1 Leptonychotes weddellii
GGCTGGAGCTACCCGCGGGCAGAAGCTCTGGAGAGGTGGCCCGGGCACCCGAGACGTGGGGTCCTGACCGGACTCCCCATTCCCAGGACGGCCTCCAGGTAAACCCCACATTGCACAACCCTGACAAAAGGCTTGCCCGCCTCTCTCCACTGTCACCAAACCCACTTGCGATGCTTTCACTTGCTTGCGTTTCATAAATATCCCCACCTACCTAAACATCATGGCTCATCTCCAGAAATTTGGAAATCACTTAATTGAAAGACAAACACAACAACATGCCCTCACATTAATTCCTACAAATGTTTCTTGAGAAATACAAGATATGCAGGCCGTCCATCTGGTGAGCAAAAGGGACAAAGAGTCGGGAAAAGGGCTCGTCGCCTTTCCCACTCTGGGGCCTCTGTGGGGCCCGCCAATCCCAGCATGTGCTTACCTCGTCTATTTTGGACTGCCGACAAGGGAAAGAAAACGTGAATCCCACAGGTAATTTCTTGTCCTTGATGTTTTTTTTCTCCATGAAGTCTCCCAGGCACTCAGCCACGTGATCAAAAAGCTGGAGGAAGCACAAGAGAGCAGTCAGGAGGGAGAAAGGGGAGCCCTCTGCACACACGGAAAAGCGAGTGGCCACGCTGGCTGCCCATCCCCACGGCACCCCACAGCCCTGCTGGGAAAGCCACGCTGGGTGTGAATGCTAGAGAAAGAGTCCCTTAAAAAGAGACTTCCCTGCAGGGCAGCACAGCGTAGGAAGCAGTTCAAACCCTTCGATCAGAACTAGCCTATCGGCGGTCACTAATATGTCTCACTGGGTGCTCAGGAAACTTTAAAGGAATAGAAAATCCCCTCACCCCTCCATAATACCCGGGCAGTGGGTGGAGTGGTGTCTGGCTCCGTCTCTGGATCTGGATCTCTATCTCTATCTACCTCGGTCTGTGCAAATTCCAAAAATTCTATGTGCAGTTCCAGAGCCTTTAGCCCACTTGCGTGATTTCACAATCTTCAGACTATCCTTTTTTTATTTTACTGAAGTCGGATACGCACGCACAGAAAAGTGCACACATCTGAAGCACAGAGTTCACTGGATTCTCTCCAGCCCACCCGTCT
>NW_027976212.1:0-205 GCF_054177405.1 Leptonychotes weddellii
TCCCCATATTGAATCTAAAAATCACATATAAAAGACAGAACTTGTTAAATCTGTAATGATTATAAGATTGTTTATGTCCAGATTCATGCAAATTTCAGGCTTATGGTATTTCAGAATGATATTATCATCAGCATTTACTTGAAATGGAAGGAATGGATGAATTGGGAAGGAGAGACTCTTACAAGATCCTGGAAGCATAGAAGGC
>NW_027976213.1:0-205 GCF_054177405.1 Leptonychotes weddellii
TAAGGGGCAGAATCAAAAGGTCTTTTTATTTTATTTTATTTTTTTACTTTCTGATGTTATTTATTCATTTAACTTTTTTTTTTTATTCTTATGTTAATCCCCATACATTACATCATTAGTTTTACATGAAGTGTTCCATGATTCATTGTTCGTGCACAACACCCAGTGCTCCATGCAGAACGTGCCCTCCTCAAAACCCACCACC
>NW_027976214.1:0-205 GCF_054177405.1 Leptonychotes weddellii
GGGGGCAGAGCAAGATGGCGGAGGAGTAGGAGACCTGGATTTCGTCTCCTCTCAGGAATTCAGCTGGATAGGGATCAAACCATTCTGAACACCTACAAACTCAACAGGAGATCGAAGAAAGGAATAGCAACAACTCTCTGAACAGAAAAGCGACCACTTTCTGGAAGGTAGGACGTGCGGAGAAGTGAATCCGAGGCGATATTCG
>NW_027976215.1:0-205 GCF_054177405.1 Leptonychotes weddellii
CACACGGGACTGCTGGCCCTGAGCATGGGCACAGCGGGCCGGGAGAGCCCCCGGGGCTTGGGCGCTGGGACGGAGCCTGGCAACCACGCTCCGTCCCCAGGGCAACCGCAGCTCTGGCTTCTGAGGCTCACATCCGCGCCTCGCAGGGCCCACACTGCGTCACAGTCCCTGTGGCCTCATCCTGCTCATGAAAGCACCCCGTCTT
>NW_027976216.1:0-205 GCF_054177405.1 Leptonychotes weddellii
CCACCAGGGTTTCTGCTCAGGAAAATAGGATCATTGTACCTGAAAAAGAGGCTTAGATTCTCATTTATGTATAATTCATAAGAAAGTGAGGAAGAGACACTAAACAAAATTAGGAAATGACATGAACAAAAATGCACCTCTACATGTTTATGATAAAACGACATTATTTGTTGCATAAGCATACTGGCTTCAGAAATAATTCATT
>NW_027976217.1:0-205 GCF_054177405.1 Leptonychotes weddellii
TTGGCACTTGGTGCACCCTGCTTGGGGCTTCTGCCCACTGAGAATTACCCCGGGTGGGGGGGCTTCACCACCAGATGCTAGGCACACAGAGCTCAGAAAGGGCATGCCAAGGAGATATGGACCATGGGTGTCCTTCCTCAGCCCCTTCCTGGTCCCAGGGCCCCACCCACAAGGTGTGGATTCAGGGTGAGGAAAGGCCGCCTCC
>NW_027976218.1:0-205 GCF_054177405.1 Leptonychotes weddellii
TGCTCTGTCATACTTCCCTCCAATATTAATTCAATAAGCAGTTCAATATTGACTTATAGCATTTTCTTCCAGACTCCAAATTCATTGCCATTTGCATATTCCACCTGGCTTCCTAGCCTCTGTGTTACTTTACTTTCTCTTCACTACGAACATCACCTCCATGCTTTTTTCAGTCATTCTCAAGTTCTCTCTCACACAGGGCCTT
>NW_027976219.1:0-205 GCF_054177405.1 Leptonychotes weddellii
TATTTAAAAAAAAAAAACAAAAAAACAAAAAAAAATCTGATGTTAAATGTTTTTTAAGCTTTTATTAACTTATTATATAAGTAATCAGTTTTAAATAGAACTATTTGAAAATTACAAATATCGCAGTTTGAGTGTGCCCAGAAACAGAAAAAGATTTGAATGCAAGCAGATTATTTGGGAAATGCAGAATATCTTAGGGCAACGG
>NW_027976220.1:0-205 GCF_054177405.1 Leptonychotes weddellii
TTTTTTTTTTTTTTTTAAGATTTTATTTATTTATTTGAGAGAGAGAGAATGAGAGAGAGAAAGCACATGAGAGGGGGGAGGGTCAGAGGGAGAAGCAGACTCCCCGCCGAGCAGGGAGCCCGATGCGGGACTCGATCCCGGGACTCCAGGATCATGACCTGAGCTGAAGGCAGTCGCTTAACCAACTGAGCCACCCAGGCGCCCT
>NW_027976221.1:0-205 GCF_054177405.1 Leptonychotes weddellii
GCCTGGGTGGCTCAGTTGGTTAAGCGACTGCCTTCGGCTCAGGTCATGATCCTGGAGTCCCTGGATCGAGTCCCGCATCGGGCTCCCTGCTTGGCAGGGAGTCTGCTTCTCCCTCTGACCCTCCTCCCTCTCATGCTCTCTGTCTCTCATTCTCTCTCTCTCTCAAATAAATAAATAAAATCTTTAAAAAAAAAAAAAAAAAAAA
>NW_027976222.1:0-1101 GCF_054177405.1 Leptonychotes weddellii
ATAATACATTTCTAACACACTTGACCCATTGTCCATTTTGGAGTTTGCCTGTTATGGCACCTAGCATTACCCTAATTAATACCATGCTCAACAAACACAACTTCTTCCTCTCGCTTCCCCCACTTCTCGTCCCTCATGACCCAGCTCAAAATGTCAGCTCCCTGGTGAGACTTTCTCCAACCTCCTCAGGCAAAATTAATGAGTCACTCTGTCTCCGTGCTCCCAGGGTACTTACAAGCCATGACCCAGTCACAAACTGGGTTGTGAATTCTTTGTTTATACATCTTCTCGAGGGGCCTGGCCCAGAGCTGGTATTCAGCAAGGGTCAGTGGACTGGGTGACGAATGAGTACATAGTATGCAGATGCCTCAGATACACTTTCCTAATAAAGACTGAAGGCTGGATAATGTCCGCAAAAGGGTGTGGCAATAACACATTGACCTTCTCATCTAACCTCAAGTCTCAGAGCAAACTGTTGGCCTGGTTCTACCTCTGGGTCACTGCCAGGGACAGCTCTCAGTAAAGGCTCCTGTTTTTGCACTGGTATAAATGATATAGGCTGCATGGGCCCTTCATTTCCTACCACATAAGGTTCAAGTCTTGGCTCTGTCTGAAACTGGCTCTGTGGCCTTGGATGTGTCACACACTCACGTGCACACACACAGACGTGTGTACACACACACAGTGGCTCAGAGAACTGTATCTGGGAGTGGGGAGACCACTCCTGACCTGTGGGTGGGCCTAGGGCAGCTGAGATGCAGGGAACCGAGGCTGGGGGAGGCAGCTCCACAGCTTCTCTGAGGTCTCAGGTCAGCAGACACCTGAAATGCCAGAAGCATGGGCCCAGTACTCAGCTCTCCCTGTCTTGGACAGCTTAGCCTGTCAGTCTTGCTGCCCCAAACTCCCCAAGGGAGGGCCACATGAAGACTTTCTGAGACCCTGTGTTTGGAAGCGATTCAGGGGCTGACCACCATTCACAAGTCATAATACTGAAAATACCATAGTCTAATTGAATTCTGATTTTTTTTCATGATTATTACTTTTATAATGCTTTTACAACATTGCATATCAAAATCTTTTTAAAATGTTTTATTTTTCCTC
>NW_027976223.1:0-205 GCF_054177405.1 Leptonychotes weddellii
TTTTATATCAAGGGACATGTCAAATTGTGTACATTGACTGTTGATCAACTTTTAATAAAATGGTAGGAAGTCCTTAATGAATTTGTGTCTAATCTCCTTTTTAAGACTGGAATTTTGGCTATAGAGTTCTCCAGGAGCAAGGTTGATCCTCTGTGGCAAGATGTGGTAGATAAGGAATGAGTCAGATCTGCACCCTGTGTGCCCA
>NW_027976224.1:0-205 GCF_054177405.1 Leptonychotes weddellii
CTAGTCCATTCTCCACACTTCCCTTTATTTCCTTCCCCCAAAACCCACTATTTGATTTCTATTTCCACAGATTAACTTTCCCAGAATTTGGACTTCAAATAAATGGGATCACATGGGGACGGGCGCAGCAAGATGGCGGAGGAGTAGGAGACCTGGATTTCGTCTCCTCTCAGGAATTCAGCTGGATAGGGATCAAACCCTTCTG
>NW_027976225.1:0-205 GCF_054177405.1 Leptonychotes weddellii
GGGGGTGGGGCACCAGGTGGCCTAGCTGGATGAGCATGGGACTCCTGATTTTGGCTCAGGTCATGGTCTCAGGGTCCTCGGATCAAGCCCCGAGTCGGGCTCCCGGCTCAGGGGGGGGAGTCTGCTTGTCTCCCTCGCCCTCTCTCCCTCTCTCTTTCTCTGAAATAAATAAATAAATCTTAAAAAAAAAAAAAAAAAAAAGGAA
>NW_027976226.1:0-205 GCF_054177405.1 Leptonychotes weddellii
GGGAAATCGTGGATTTTGCTGACTGCCGACCCCTAGTGGTGACAAGCGGCAGGCCCGGTGGAGGGGCCACCCCTGCCCCTGAGCTCCTCCCCGGGGGGACAGCAGGCCGCCTCCCCTGCAGCGCTCCCCCTGGACACCCGCTCCCCTCTGCTCCGGGCATGTCCTTCCTGCTGCAGCCCCACAGTGCGCCAGCCACGACTCTCCA
>NW_027976227.1:0-205 GCF_054177405.1 Leptonychotes weddellii
AGTCAAAAAAAAAAAAAAAAAAAGCCAATCATTCTTTGTCTTAAGCCCTCCTTCCTTCATTGGCAATTCGAGCAACAGAGGGTCAAGTCTCTCTCATGCCTCAAATGTCTCCTGTCTATTCTAACATTACATTTCTCTGACTCGTTCTCCTGCCTTCCCCTTTCATTTTTTTTTTAAAGATTTTATTTATTTATTTGAGAGAGAG
>NW_027976228.1:0-205 GCF_054177405.1 Leptonychotes weddellii
AACAAAGCAGGACAGACTTCCACCTGGGCTTGAAACACTGCAGAAGGACAAGAAAACTCAGAGCAGCCCCCTTCCCTACCTGAGCTCTCCTTCCTCCACATGACAGCTCCAACCACCAGAGCACCAGTGACCACAACGACAACCAGACCAGCCACGATGCCCACGACAGGAATGGGGGGCCGAGGAGGGGACGCTGGGAAGAGAT
>NW_027976229.1:0-205 GCF_054177405.1 Leptonychotes weddellii
CCAGGGGTAAAGTCTGAACAAAGCAAATAATGCTGGACTTACCACAGGCCTTGCAAAGCCACAGGCTCTCAAGCCCAAGTCCAAATTCCCAACTGCACTCAACAGCCACTGCCTCAAATCAGAAGGTGTCCATTCTCAAAGGTACAGATGCACACAGCCTCAGGCACCTGGGAGCGTACACACACACACACACACACACACACAC
>NW_027976230.1:0-205 GCF_054177405.1 Leptonychotes weddellii
AACTAGTGATGTAATGTATGGGGATTAACATAAGAATAAAAAAAATAATAAAATAAAAATAAAAATAAAAAAACAAACAAACAAAAAAAACAAATGTCAGCCATAATAGGGAATTCCCTATATGCTTTTTTTGCCTATCTCACCCAAGGGCTGAGTCGTCCTTGTTGCTTGGGTTATATTGTTCTAGAATGTTCTTTATCCTCAC
>NW_027976231.1:0-205 GCF_054177405.1 Leptonychotes weddellii
CATGGAGTCTTTATATTGTTTGGATATGAAAGGAGATGAGGGCTGAATGACTCTGCAGGATTACATGGTGTTTGTTTTATCTAGCTTGAGTTGTGCAGATGAACCCAGAGGCTACAGGTGGGTCATCAGCTCTATTTTGGGAAATCTACACTCTGACCAGAGACAGTGGCCATCCAAAAATTTCTGGAGAAATGGATGGCGGATG
>NW_027976232.1:0-1101 GCF_054177405.1 Leptonychotes weddellii
GCCTTGCCTGTGACACTTGGAGGGGATTCTGAGAGGTGTTGGGGGGCACCTAACAAAGCCTTGGCAGACCCCACAGGTGCTATCTCGCCATCCTCAGAGTGACGGTAGGACTTGCTGGAAGAAACGATACTGTTGTCTAGCACACATCATGTGTGCCGTCTGTTTGTAGAAGTGCATTCAGACTTTAGGACCCAGGGACAAAATCACAGATGTGGTGGCCTTGTAGACTTCACCCTCCTCCCCCTCCCAGGCTGTGAACACCCCACAGAGCCCATGCAGGGATTGTTGGGGGGGTGCTCCCTCAAGGCACTCCGGTCCCTGCCGGCCTCCCAGGTCTGGGCCGTGCCCGCCATTGTGCTGGGCTGAGCTCTGCCTTCCAGTAACTTCCACTCACTGGCCCTTACCCCATCTCCGGGAGTCACATAGAGCAGCAGGTGCCTGCCCTTCCTTCTGAAAGGGAGGGGACACCCAGAGAGCACACCACAGGGGTCAGCATGTTCCAGCACGTTCCCGATCTCATTCCTGCAACAGCCCCATGAGGTCGGAGGTGGCGGATGAGGCTGTGGGGAGGGAAGCTTTTTGTGCCACAATAAAGGATTCAGCCTATAACCTATATAGGTCAGAGGAAGTAAAGGGCTGGGCATGGTTTAGGCTGAATCGTGTAGTTTTTATTAAAAGTTTCATCTAGTTGCCAACATTTAAGCATCAGGAGATTTCACATAGAAATCCAGGTTCCTGACCTCTCTCGGCAGCTCAAAACACGCTCAGCCTGGCAGCGGCTGGCTTCCCGTTCCACGTGGTAGCAGCTTTGGCTGCAGCCAGGTGGTGATTTCCCCTGAGATGGGCTGTGTTCCACAGTCCTCCCCGCCCCCTCACACCCCGCACACAGTCGGCTTCCCTGACTCACACACCTGCCTGGTCCTTGAGGTGTTTTGGCTTTCAGCCCCTACTGCAGGCAATCAAGGGCCCACAGAACATGCCTGGTAGTGCTGGTAAAAGCAGCCACTAAACTGATCAGAAAGCCGGGATGGGGAACCCTGACACGCCTGGCTTCTGGCTCACTCACGTCCTCGAGGACGCCGACCCCTGCTCCAGGCTTGC
>NW_027976233.1:0-205 GCF_054177405.1 Leptonychotes weddellii
ACTTTTCGTCTTTCGAGTTACTCCAGATGAAACCTTGATAATTTTTTTTGATATTGGATAAATTGAGTATTTTGATATTTGGTAAATATTTTGCCACGGCGTCCCAGGGCACCTCCCTATTCCCTGGCTGCCCACTTTCCAACTAGTAAATCAATACCACTTATGTCAGTTTCCTGATTGTTCCAGAAGCATCCTTTGTATTTGT
>NW_027976234.1:0-205 GCF_054177405.1 Leptonychotes weddellii
GTAATTAGGGGGCGCCTGGGTGGCTCAGTTGGTTAAGCGACTGCCTTCAGCTCAGGTCATGATCCTGGAGTCCCGGGATCGAGTCCCGCATCGGGCTCCCTGCTCGGCAGGGAGCCTGCTTCTCCCTCTGACCCTTCCCCCTCTCATGTGCTCTCTGTCTCTCTCATTCTCTCTGTCTCAAATAAATAAATAAAATCTTTAAAAA
>NW_027976235.1:0-205 GCF_054177405.1 Leptonychotes weddellii
GGTCTACTGCCAGTCGAATGTTTCTACGCTTGTCGATTAAGGACCTTTTTTGCCAAGCTGCTTTCAGGATTTTCTCTTTGTCTCTGAAATTTGCAAGCTTCACTACTTTATGTCGAGGTGTGGACCTGTTTTTATTGTTGTTGAAGGGGGTTGGGGTTTCTGTGCCTCCTGGATTTGATGCCTGTTTCCTTCTCCAGATTAGGGA
>NW_027976236.1:0-205 GCF_054177405.1 Leptonychotes weddellii
TGCTTAAAATCAATCAATGTGATACAGCACATTAATAAAAGAAAGGATAAGAACCATATGATCATTTTTTTTATTCTTACGTTAATCCCCATACATTACATCATTAGTTCTAGATGAAGTGTTCCATGATTCATTGTTTGTGCATAACACCCAGTGCTCCATGCAGAACGTGCCCTCCTCAATACCCACCACCAGGCCCCCCCAT
>NW_027976237.1:0-205 GCF_054177405.1 Leptonychotes weddellii
CAGAGGCCCAGAGAGCAAGGTCAGGTTTGGGGCAGGAGAGAGAAGGAAGCATCGGAGGGCATGGGACCCCATGCTGACCCCCGCCCCATCACCCTGTCCTGTCTGTCCCTGCCCTGGGCTGTCCAGCAGTGGGGTGTGCTCTGTGAGCTGCCTTTACCCTCCCAGCAGGCTCCGGGCAACAAGCAGGTGTGGCCTGAGCCCAGAG
>NW_027976238.1:0-205 GCF_054177405.1 Leptonychotes weddellii
GAGAAAGCAGAGTTCCATGTGTGTGTTTGGGGGAGTTGGTGACTGCGCATCCTGGTTTTCCAGGCGTGGACTAGGATCTCAACCATCACTTCAGCCACATATCCTTATAGGAGATAATGTACATACAGTACTTAGTACACTCCATAAATATTAGCATAAATATACTAATAGGAACTCAGAAATGTTAGCTATGAGCTCTCATTGT
>NW_027976239.1:0-205 GCF_054177405.1 Leptonychotes weddellii
CCCCCCGGATGGGTTGGCCTGGTGGTGGGTATTGAGGAGGGCACGTTCTGCATGGAGCACTGGGTGTTGTGCACGAACAATGAATCATGGAACACTTCATCTAGAACTAATGATATAATGTATGGGGATTAACATAATATAATTTAAAAAAAAAAAAACTTAGGGATTGAGCTGGTCTCCATCAGACAGACTGATCCATGCTATC
>NW_027976240.1:0-205 GCF_054177405.1 Leptonychotes weddellii
GCCTGGGATGTAAGATCTGGATCTCTACAAATAGAATATCGCAGGTGGCTGGTTTCGAGGTACGAAGTGGGAAGCCGTGATTCCATGGACAGATATCGGAGGATAAACAGCAGCGGGAGGGAGCCTGGCCGTGGGGACCCTACACCACCAGTGAGCGACAGCCTCACTTGCTGGGGATGGGCACAGACTTGCAGACCGGTAGCGG
>NW_027976241.1:0-205 GCF_054177405.1 Leptonychotes weddellii
CAAGCAAAAAAAAAAAAAAAAAAGAAACAGAGATAAAGACATGCAAACCAAACCCAAAGTGAGCAAAATGAGGGAATCATGACGAGGGTGGAAATCACAAACAGAAAAAACTAGAGAATACCAAATGAAACGGAAAGTTGTCTGAAAACGTCAAAATCATTTTGACAAAATGTTAGTTTTACTGACCAAGAAAAAACAAGGAAAT
>NW_027976242.1:0-205 GCF_054177405.1 Leptonychotes weddellii
GTGAGCAGGCCTCCAACAGCAGACTCTGTCTGTTCCTCACACCTGTCTCCACGGCCAACTGCCAGGTGCCCTGAGCTCTGAAGCCGCCCCTCCAACCACCTCCTTCCCGCGGTGCCAGAGTTCTTCCCAACCTGCACATCTGGGCATGACCCTTGCCTTCTGAGGACCGGCTGGCAGCTCCCACAGCTCCCAGGACCCGACCCCA
>NW_027976243.1:0-1101 GCF_054177405.1 Leptonychotes weddellii
GCCTTGCCTGTGACACTTGGAGGGGATTCTGAGAGGTGTTGGGGGGCACCTAACAAAGCCTTGGCAGACCCCACAGGTGCTATCTCGCCATCCTCAGAGTGACGGTAGGACTTGCTGGAAGAAACGATACTGTTGTCTAGCACACATCATGTGTGCCGTCTGTTTGTAGGAGTGCATTCAGACTTTAGGACCCAGGGACAAAATCACAGATGTGGTGGCCTTGTAGACTTCACCCTCCTCCCCCTCCCAGGCTGTGAACACCCCACAGAGCCCATGCAGGGATTGTTGGGGGGGTGCTCCCTCAAGGCACTCCGGTCCCTGCCGGCCTCCCAGGTCTGGGCCGTGCCCGCCATTGTGCTGGGCTGAGCTCTGCCTTCCAGTAACTTCCACTCACTGGCCCTTACCCCATCTCCGGGAGTCACATAGAGCAGCAGGTGCCTGCCCTTCCTTCTGAAAGGGAGGGGACACCCAGAGAGCACACCACAGGGGTCAGCATGTTCCAGCACGTTCCCGATCTCATTCCTGCAACAGCCCCATGAGGTTGGAGGTGGCGGATGAGGCTGTGGGGAGGGAAGCTTTTTGTGCCACAGTAAAGGATTCAGCCTATAACCTATATAGGTCAGAGGAAGTAAAGGGCTGGGCATGGTTTAGGCTGAATCGTGTAGTTTTTATTAAAAGTTTCATCTAGTTGCCAACATTTAAGCATCAGGAGATTTCACATAGAAATCCAGGTTCCTGACCTCTCTCGGCAGCTCAAAACACGCTCAGCCTGGCAGCGGCTGGCTTCCCGTTCCACGTGGTAGCAGCTTTGGCTGCAGCCAGGTGGTGATTTCCCCTGAGATGGGCTGTGTTCCACAGTCCTCCCCGCCCCCTCACACCCCGCACACAGTCGGCTTCCCTGACTCACACACCTGCCTGGTCCTTGAGGTGTTTTGGCTTTCAGCCCCTACTGCAGGCAATCAAGGGCCCACGGAACATGCCTGGTAGTGCTGGTAAAAGCAGCCACTAAACTGATCAGAAAGCCGGGATGGGGAACCCTGACACGCCTGGCTTCTGGCTCACTCACGTCCTCGAGGACGCCGACCCCTGCTCCAGGCTTGC
>NW_027976244.1:0-205 GCF_054177405.1 Leptonychotes weddellii
TTGGCTATTTATTAGGAATTCAGCGACAATACCCTTATGGTCTTACAATTCCTGGATGATCCCTATAAGGTAAATCTTGAATGGATGCCTGCCATCTTCACTCTTTTCTTATCAGGTGACCAGTTTTAAAGTCTCAAGAAGTAACTGTTACTCTTTTACAGTGTTCTTTTCCTAAAGAATTGATAAACTACTTCCATACGTAGAG
>NW_027976245.1:0-205 GCF_054177405.1 Leptonychotes weddellii
GGTATTGAGGGCACGTTCTGCCTGGAGCACTGGGTGTTATGCACAAACAATGAATCATGGAACACTTCATCTAAAACTAATGATGTAATGTATGGGGATTAACATAACAATAAAAAAAACCCAAACAAACAAAAAAAAATCATGGAACACTACATCTAAAACTAATGATGTAATGTATGGTGATTAACATAACAATAAAGAATTT
>NW_027976246.1:0-205 GCF_054177405.1 Leptonychotes weddellii
TGCGGTCACCATGCACCAGGCCTTGGCTTGAGCACTGACCCGGATCTGGACGTGGGGGCAGCACAAAGCGCAGGGTCGGGTGGCTGCCTGGGCAGAGCCGGGCCCCAGATTGATGGAGGACACTGAAGGGCCAGCGACCCTTGCAGGAGCCCTCCCCTATCACAATCCTCGCTGACCCCCAACCGCAGGAGGAGGGGTCGTTAGA
>NW_027976247.1:0-205 GCF_054177405.1 Leptonychotes weddellii
CTGGGCAGAAAATATTTGCAAGTCACGCATCTGGTAAGGGCTTAGTTTCCAGAACATACAGAGAACTCCTAAATCTCAACAATAAAACAACAACCTGATTCAAAGATGGGCAGGGGACTGGAGCCGACGTCTGTCCAGGGAAGACCTACAACTGGCCAGCCAGCAGGGGAGATGCCCACGTCCTTGCTCGTCAGGGACATGCACA
>NW_027976248.1:0-205 GCF_054177405.1 Leptonychotes weddellii
GAAGGGGCGCCTGGGTGGCTCAGTTGGTTAAGCGACTGCCTTCGGCTCAGGTCATGATCCCAGGGTCCTGGGATCGAGCCCCGCATCGGGCTCCCTGCTTGGCGGGAAGCCTGCTTCTCCCTCTCCCACTCCCCCTGCTTGTGTTCCTTCTCTCGCTGTCTCTCTCTCTGTCAAATAAATAAATAAAATCTTTAAAAAAAAAAAA
>NW_027976249.1:0-205 GCF_054177405.1 Leptonychotes weddellii
GAGGGGGAGACGAACCATGAGAGACGATGGACTCTGAAAAACAAACTGAGGGTTCTAGAGGGGAGGGGGGTGGGAGGATGGGTTAGCCTGGTGATGGGTATTAAAGAGGGCACGTTCTGCATGGAGCACTGGGTGTTATGCACAAACAATGAATCATGGAACACTACATCTAAAACTAATGATGTAATGTATGGTGATTAACATA
>NW_027976250.1:0-205 GCF_054177405.1 Leptonychotes weddellii
AGAAATGTATTTCATGGTCCTTGGTCCATGACAGGTTACAGAAAACAAGCAAGTCTAAACAAGTAGGATGACCCAAATAACATACTTAGAAGGGTAAATTGTACATTTCTTTACATGAGTGAAGTTGGTATATAAATGAAGTTTTTACCTTGACAACAAGAAATACCTCTTCCATCTTTTTTTATGTATACAAAATAACTTTCAC
>NW_027976251.1:0-205 GCF_054177405.1 Leptonychotes weddellii
AAAAAAAAAAAAAAAAAAAAAAAAAAAAAATCAATCCACAAAAATCACCAGACTCAGATATAAAATGTTACTGAAAAAACATTAATACCAAAATGGTGATTTCTTCTCACGGATGTCAGCGGCTGCAGCTCTGACAGCGAGGGTGACAAGGGCCTCCCTGTGCCCCCCAAGGCCAAGGCGAGCAAAGGGGGGATCGGCAGCTGAG
>NW_027976252.1:0-205 GCF_054177405.1 Leptonychotes weddellii
AATAAAAAAATTTTTTTAAAAATGTGAAGGCAACCTATGGAATGGGAGAAAACATTTGCAAACCATGTGTTGGGTAAAGGATTAAAATAAAAAAATACATAAAGGGGCGGCTGGGTGGCTCAGTTGGTTAAGCGACTGCCTTCGGCTCAGGTCATGATCCTGGAGTCCCAGGATCGAGTCCCGCATTGGGCTCCCTGCTTGGCAG
>NW_027976253.1:0-205 GCF_054177405.1 Leptonychotes weddellii
AGTGATAGTTCTGGGGGTGGGTACGGATCCAAGCAGGACCAACCAGAGTCCTCTCTTGAGCACTGGTGGTGACACAGAGACAGAAAATGTCTCTCCTGAGACCAAGGGCATTAAAATCCCATGGAACCGGGAGCTGTTGGAGGCAGAAACCAAAGCAAAGGAAAGCACATCAGAGCAGTGAAGAGAGAGGGAGCAGATTCCTGAA
>NW_027976254.1:0-1100 GCF_054177405.1 Leptonychotes weddellii
AACAGGATGAAAAATAAGACTCGGGGCGCCTGGGTGGCTCAGTTGGTTAGGCGACTGCCTTCGGCTAGGGTCATGATCCTGGAGTCCCGGGATCGAGTCCCGCGTTGGGCTCCCTGCTCGGCGGGGAGTCTGCTTCTCTCTCTGACCCTCCCCCCTCTCGTGCTCTCTGTCTCATTCTCTCTCTCAAATAAATAAGATCTTTAAAAAAAAAAAAAAAAGAAAAAGAAAAATAAGACTCAAATTAAGACAGGCCAAATACTGAAAAGCAGAGATGTGGAGGTTGTTTTGTAGAAGGTGCAATCTGTACAAGAGTGAAGAGATAAATATTTGAAAAGATTTTCATTAAGTGGGAAGAACGTGCATCTAGTTACTATACAATTAGAGGGAATTGCATTTTATTTGCTGTAAAGTTCAGAGATGTTAAGTGTTTTTCCAGCCCTAATACATGTAGTTAATTGTGGCTCTGTGCCTTTACTACCCGGCTGATACAACTCCTACATGTGTCCTAGATCAGGATCATCCCTTTTGAGTGGTCTTACTACTTATTCTGGTCAAAATTCCTATGTATAAAATGTTTTATGACTTAACTTTGTATCTGAACAAATAACATCTATTTATCAGTGAATCTTTAATAAAATTTGGGGAAAAAAAGATATTTTTTCTATTAGTTTTTTTCTTATTTTTATTTTTTTTTAAGATTTTATTTATTTGACAGAGAGAGACACAGTGAGAGAGGAATACAAGCAGGGGGAGTGGAAGAGGGAGAAGCAGGCCTCCCGCCGAGCAGGGAGCCCAATGCAGGGCTCGATGCAGGGCTCCATCCCAGGACGCTGAGATCATGACCTGAGCCGAAGGCAGGCACTTAACGACTGAGCCACTCAGGCGCCCCTTTCTATTAGTTTTTACTTCTTAGTTGTAAAGCAACAATTTTTTTTTAAATCTGACCTTTATTTCTATTTCCTTGACAAATTCACTTTTCTGAAATAAGAAATGGAGAAACATGGCAAGAAAACCATTATTATTCTTATGCAAAATATTAAAATAATTTTTATAATAATATAAAGGAGGAGTCCAATAGAAATTACATAGCTCAAAGTTTA
>NW_027976255.1:0-205 GCF_054177405.1 Leptonychotes weddellii
ACCGGCCTTATTTCCCGGCTCCCGGCCATGGCTTCCCCAGGTCTCCCGACCCAAATCACCAAATACCCCTGTCCTGTGCTCGCAGAACCGCCCATCCCACCCAACTGTTCCCCGGGGAAACCCTAGTTCTGAGCAGATCCAGGAGACCGGGTTCCACGGCTTTCCGTAACAGCGATCCACCGGAGGTGTCCGAGCGTGCTCCCGG
>NW_027976256.1:0-205 GCF_054177405.1 Leptonychotes weddellii
GAGAGTGCTGTCTTCAAATCTGATTTCAGAGGTTGATACTGGGGCCTTTGCTTATGACAACGGTTAATGTGGAAATGCAGAAAAAAACAAAGGAGGATTTTCAGTACATATAACAAACAATAGGCTTGAAAATAGTAAACATTCAGGAAGTATTTACTGAATATATTATCTTTCTAAAAACAAATACAGCATTATTTTTGTGTGA
>NW_027976257.1:0-205 GCF_054177405.1 Leptonychotes weddellii
TTCTGTATTTTTAGTGTAGTAATGCTTCATAGGTGTATACATCTGTCAAAACCAATCCCTATCAAAATACCATCAACTTTTTTTCAAAGAAATGGAACAAATAGTCCTAAAATTTGTATGGAACCAGAAAAGACCCCGCATAGCCAGAGGAATGTTGAAAAAGAAAAGCAAAGCTGGTGGCATCACAATTCCGGACTTCAAGCTC
>NW_027976258.1:0-205 GCF_054177405.1 Leptonychotes weddellii
CAATATGGATGCACGTTGGGGTATTATGGTAAGTTAACTAAGACTGAGAAAGATAAATACCTATCATTTCACTCATTTGTGGAATCCAAAAAAACCCAAATGAATGAAGAAACAAAAAGCAAAATCAGACCTATAAATACAGAGAACAAACCAACGGCTGCCACACTGGAAGGGTGTTGGGGGATGGGAAAACTGTGTCAAGGTC
>NW_027976259.1:0-205 GCF_054177405.1 Leptonychotes weddellii
CTTTTTTTTTTTTTTAAAGATTTTATTTATTTATTTGACAGAGAGAGACACAGCGAGAGAAGGAACACAAGCAGGGGGAGTGGGAGAGGGAGAAGCAGGCTCCCCGCAGAGCAGGGAGCCCGATGCGGGACTCGATCCCAGGACCCTGGGATCATGACCTGAGCTGAAGGCAGTCGCTTAACCAACTGAGCCACCCAGGCGCCCT
>NW_027976260.1:0-205 GCF_054177405.1 Leptonychotes weddellii
AGGGGAAAAAAGCATGAACAATCCAAGGATACAATATAAGAAGTGAAAAGGGGAAAATAGTTACTAAAACAACAACAAATTTATAAAAAGAAGCTTATTTTGAAGACGTTTGTGTAAATATATTTGGAAAGTTAGATGAAATGTATAATTTCCTAGGAAACCAGTTTATGAAAATTAACTCCATTAAAGATAGAAAAAAAGACCA
>NW_027976261.1:0-205 GCF_054177405.1 Leptonychotes weddellii
TTGCAGGAATCTTGGTTATAAGATGCAAGTGAAGATGTTTGACCTGATGGAATGCTGCATGTCCCGTGAAAGCAATGTGATTCATTTTCTCAGTCTGTCCTCCCACCCGCGGTCTTCTTGGAGTAATTCTGCTGCCTGCTTCCCAGTCTGCTGCTTCTCCCACCTCTGCACTCACAGAGAAGGTCCTTGGCAGTCTGGCGCTCCC
>NW_027976262.1:0-205 GCF_054177405.1 Leptonychotes weddellii
AAACTTTTTCATCTCATGCGAGCAGCTTTTCATTATGTTATTGCTAATTGCTGCAGGGAATCGCCATTCATAGCTTTCTTTAGTCATAGTTTCTGTTCTCTCATCAGAACCACCAACTGTCCAATTATTTTGGTATTCCCCAGTTAAATTTCTCAGAGTGGAATATGACCCAGCTAATTTCTTGGTAGGCGAAATCCTAGATTGC
>NW_027976263.1:0-205 GCF_054177405.1 Leptonychotes weddellii
CATAATAAAATTTTTTTAAAAATGTGAAGGCAACCTATGGAATGGGAGAAAACATTTGCAAACCATGTGTTGGGTAAAGGATTAAAATAAAAAAATACATAAAGGGGCGGCTGGGTGGCTCAGTTGGTTAAGCGACTGCCTTCGGCTCAGGTCATGATCCTGGAGTCCCAGGATCGAGTCCCGCATTGGGCTCCCTGCTTGGCAG
>NW_027976264.1:0-1100 GCF_054177405.1 Leptonychotes weddellii
GGAACAGCGCGCCGCGGGGAGCGGCCGGATGACTTACCCGGGAGCCGCTGTGTCCCGGCAGGGCCTCGGGACGTTCTGCAGAGCCCGGCAAGGCGGTGCCGGCTGCCTTTGGAGTCGCTCGGCCTGGAAGCCAGTGAGCAGCCTGGCAGCTGCTTGATTCAAGAGCACTGCTCGGGAGAGATGAAGGAAACAAAGGAGAAGAATGGAAATTGACTGAAGAAGAGGAAAAAAATATTGAACGTTCTACCAGGAAAGGGTCTTTCCCACAGGCTGCTAATGTATCCACAGTACCTCCCTATGGCTCATCATCGCCTATTACTGACCCTTCTTGTAGCGGCTTAATCTTCGTTTCCGTGCAGGGGAACTTGCCCTTATGCTGTGGCTTATCTATCTTTCTTTACGTCATTTCTTCATATACATAATGATGGTGAAGTACTTTATACTTTAAATATATTTTATACTTAATGTACGTTATATCATTAGACTATCATAGCAACCATAAGAAACCTATCTTACAGATAGGTGCCCAATAAAGAATTAAAATTCAGTTATTAAAAATAGCTAATAGTAACATTTTAACTTTCTGTTTAAAAAGGAGATGTAAAAAACTTTTTAAGTCTTAAACACATTTTGGAAAGCAGATGAACTGCTTTGCTACCAAAGTGTTGTCTACCTGTGATTGGTTCAATTACCACCCAGCCTGTTAATCTCTCTAAAAAACACAGAGAACAGATGAACAAGCCCAGGCATGTGGAAAATTTCTCTTCCTTTTCTAGTTGTTTTTTCTTTTGAAAATTTGTAAGATTTTCCTTCAAAGCTTTTTGTCCTAATGTACTTTATTTTATTTGTACATGGGAGCATATTGTCCTGTTCTTTCTCATCTGCCTCTAATGAGAAAATAGTGTTTCTTTTTTTTCCTTTACATTCTCTTGCTCAATTCTTTCTTCATGTGCCAGATGGAGTGCTAAACCCCTTGCATGGATTATTTCATTTAATCTACCCACAGTCGTATCAGGTAAGTTTTATTATCCCCATTTTACAGAAGACAAAATCATGGTTCCAAGAATTCCAGTTCTGAATGCACAAGGTCACACGGGGTA
>NW_027976265.1:0-205 GCF_054177405.1 Leptonychotes weddellii
AGGACCTGTAAACAGATCATTCCACACGAATACCAAATGCTGCCAGGGACAGGAAAGGAAAAGTAGCTCTGCCAGGAGATGCTGAGCCAGGCTTCACAGAGAAGATGGCCTCGAACTAGGTCTTGAACACCAAGAAGAAGGAAGGGCACAGCAGGCCAGGGATACAGAGTGACCGAGTGAGTGCCTTTGGGGAGAGCCCGCCCCC
>NW_027976266.1:0-205 GCF_054177405.1 Leptonychotes weddellii
AAGAACAAGCAAATGGCCAAGTTCCCCAGGGGAAATTCACTTTATGAAAGGGGAGATCATCTTTATAAATTCTATTTTAAAATAATCTATAATCAACACCCCAAAACCAAATAATCCAATAAAAACAGGCAGAGGGCATGAACAGACATTTCTCCAAAGAAGACATCCAGATGGCCAACGGACACATGAAAAGATGCTCTGCATC
>NW_027976267.1:0-205 GCF_054177405.1 Leptonychotes weddellii
GTGCAATGCAGCTGGTATTTGTGAAATTCTGGGTGTACCACCTGCCGTGGGCTGTTGAGGTACAGAAGTGAGTGGTTTATCGGCTCCAGTACAGCCATGTCTCATGTCTGGTCTAAGGGACAAGGAGGGTGATGGATAGGGGTCTGGCATCTCACTTGCCCCACTTCCCCTCCAAAGACGGGACTGATTAGCGTGCCCCAATATT
>NW_027976268.1:0-205 GCF_054177405.1 Leptonychotes weddellii
GGCCCTCAGAGGCGCCCCCGTGGCAGCCCTCCGGCTCCTGACCGGCTCTCAGAGGAGGGACCTGTCCCTTACCTTGAGTCAGAGCCCAATTCCTGGGGCTTCCCAGCCATTGGCCCTGGTTCTGTCCTCTGGGACGAGGCCCGCAGAGCTGGTTTAGATCACCCTGCAGACACAGTGAGGGTCGTTATTCCTCCTTCCACCCTCC
>NW_027976269.1:0-205 GCF_054177405.1 Leptonychotes weddellii
CAAAACAGAAAGAGAATGACCACTCTATTAACATTTTGGCTTATAAACTCTCATGTGTTTTCTTCCATCCAAACATGTGCATGTAATTATATGGCATTATTCCATTATCAGTGCTTTTAATCCTTTTAGTTCATATAAACGAAACTGTTTCCCTAAATATTTTCCCTGTGGAATATTTTCTTGGCCATTCATATTTCGGGATATG
>NW_027976270.1:0-205 GCF_054177405.1 Leptonychotes weddellii
AAATCTTTTTTTTTTTTTTAAAGATTTTATTTATTTATCTGACAGATAGACAGCGAGAGAGGAAACACAAGCAGGAGGAGTGGGAGAGGGAGAAGCAGGCTTCCCGCTGAGCAGGGAGCCCGATGCGGGGCTCGATCCCATGACCCTGGGATCATGACCTGAGCCGAAGGCAGACGCTTAACGACTGAGCCACCCAGGCACCCCA
>NW_027976271.1:0-205 GCF_054177405.1 Leptonychotes weddellii
TTCTAACAGTGAAAGCCTGGGGGTTCTGATGGCAACTCAGGCACCTGAGCTCCAGGGAGCAGAACACAGCAAGGGGGATTTGTCAGGTGACAGCATGCGCCAAGGGAATTAGTGCCAGGGCGCTGGACAGAGTGGTGTGTGTGTGTGCACGTGCGTGATGGGCTGTGTGTGGTATGTGAATGTGTGTGGTGTGTGTGTGCACGTG
>NW_027976272.1:0-205 GCF_054177405.1 Leptonychotes weddellii
TAAGAACACCCGTAAGAGTGCTTCAATTTTTTGAAGGTGCTGGCAATGGAATATTGCTCAGAACCTGGTAGGAAGCCAATTTAGAGTCGAAATGGAAAGCAGAGAGGTTTTCTATTTTATATCTCTTTAGATATTGATTTGTCTTATTTTTGCTTATAATGTACTTTATATTAAATATAGTACCCAATCCTCTGTGTAATCTAGA
>NW_027976273.1:0-205 GCF_054177405.1 Leptonychotes weddellii
CATGTTGCCAAAGCCTCCTGTGCTTTTTTCTTTTTTAAAGTTTTTATTGCTTGCTTGTTTGCAAGCTCTACATCATGGGGCTTGAACTCAGGACCCTGAGATCAAGAGGCACATGCTCTAAGGCACTGAGCCAGCTAAGAGCCTCTCCTGTGCTTACTTTTTAATGGCAGTTGTCCTTGAGCATTCCTGGAACCTATCACGGAGC
>NW_027976274.1:0-205 GCF_054177405.1 Leptonychotes weddellii
GATATGATGTCTCATAGCTCTACATAGAGCAGTTTATACTTTACTGAAAAAACTGCAGAGTTTTAATTAAAGAACTGGATAATTGGAGCACCTGGGTGACTCAGTCAGTTAAGCGGCTGCCTTCAGCTCAGGTCATGATCCCGGGGTCCTGGGATTGAGCCCCACATCGGGATCCCTGCTCAGTGGAAGCCTGCTTCTCCCTCTC
>NW_027976275.1:0-1100 GCF_054177405.1 Leptonychotes weddellii
AGGCCGTGAGCCGGGAAGTCGGGACACACAGCGCGCTGCAGCGCTGCCTCTTGGGTATAAGAATAAGCGTCCCCACCCACCCCCTTCCGTGGGACTGTGTCACCATTTTAATTCTGAGTGGAAAAAGAAATCTGTTTCTACATATTGTCTTTTCTCTCTCTGTCTCCCTTTTTTGGTCAGACATTGGTCCTCTCCCAAATCAACTGCCTGTCCCTACAAACATCACAATTCCAGGTGGTGGGGGCTTGATGACCTCACACAGGGGAGCGGTCCTGCCCCCCGGGACATGGGCGTGTCTGGGGACATCTGTGGTCATCACAGCCAGGGGCTCCTGGCATCGAGGGGTGGGGGTCAGGATGCTGCTCGGCCCCCACTGCACCCAGGACGCCCCCGCGGAGAATGACCCGGCCATGTAAGCCGTGCCAGATTTTGGGGGGAGAATTGAGTCAGATCCCTGCCCACGTGTGAGAGCAGAATGACCCCCGATGGTCCTGGTGGGAGCCAGGTGACCCCCCCCCCGGGCTGTGTGGGAGAGGGCTGGGAGGGCCTCCGAGTGGCCATGGACCTGAGATCACAGGGCAGCCGCACTCCCTCCGCTCCCGGAGACTCCGCCTTCTTGTACTTGGCTCCCGGAGACCTTTAACCCTGGGGTCAAGCAGATCGTACCCTCGTGTCCTGTCTGATCGGGGTGTGATGGCACCTACCCTGGGTCTGTCCTGGCAGAGCCCGGGGTCAGCCGTGTCACCTCCCCCCTGGGCGCCTCCCCACGGTCCCGGCCCCCAGGCTTCTCCTCCCCCTCCATTTGCAGTCAGAGCCTCGTGGGGTGACAGATTTAGATGGTTGCTGTGGTGACGAGGGAAGGCTGGGCTGATCGCTGCAGTGCCTAAAGGAGGGGCTGCATTGCTATATCGAGCCTCCTAGCAGGCAAGCAGGCGAGCGCTCCTGCCCCACGCCCCACGTGGGGGGGGGGGGGCGGCAGCATGAGGCGGGGGTGGGGGGGGGAGGACGCGTCAGCATGGGAAGTCGAGGGGGCTCAGACGCCCTCGTCCCACCCACTCATTTCCTGGAGAAGTGGACTGTAGCCCGTGCAGGGGAGATCT
>NW_027976276.1:0-205 GCF_054177405.1 Leptonychotes weddellii
TTTAATTGTTTTCTTGTGGAGTTCTTAGGGTTTTCTCTATCTAGTATATAGGAAACTAGTACAATGGTTTGTGTCTAGAAAAGATATTTTAAGACAGGATGACTTAAGTCAACTCCGATTTTCCATAGAAGCAGAACAAGTTAGCGGTTACATTTTGTTACTGACTGTTCTTCAGGGGAACCACTACCCATAGCATTTTAACCCC
>NW_027976277.1:0-205 GCF_054177405.1 Leptonychotes weddellii
TTGGAGTGGAGGGCTGCTTAAAAAGCAGAAATTTCTTTTCTCTTAGTACTGGAGGCTAGGAAGTCCAGGATCAAGGTGTTGGCAGCCTCAGTATCTGGTGAGAGCTTTCTCCTTGGGTTGCAGATGGAGAAACCTTCTTACTGTGTCCTCACATGGCCTTTCTTTGGAGTGTGTGTGTGTGTGTGTGTGTGTGTGTGTGTGTGTG
>NW_027976278.1:0-205 GCF_054177405.1 Leptonychotes weddellii
TCAAGTTTATGCAATTACAGTTCCTTATTTTTACACGATGGAGAGAAACTAAACACACTCGGGTCTGTTAATAAGCACATACTTTTTACCACACTGAAAGATCTACTCTAAAGCAGCACATGCCCATAAAAATTCCAAGAGGCGTGTTTATACAACGTGTGGTCCCGCCGCAGAACGCGGGTATGTGACAATCGTCTACCGCTGG
>NW_027976279.1:0-205 GCF_054177405.1 Leptonychotes weddellii
GATAATGGAGATATTTACACATAGCTCTGAAAGTACAGAGGGGCTAGTTATTGATTTTGCCTGCCGAGCTGGTGATGGTGGTGATGGTGGTGGGAAAGGTGAAAGTGGTTGATGTTGGTGGTGATGGTGATAATAGTGATGGTGGTGGTGGTAATGGCGGTGGTGGTGATGGCAATGGTGGTGGCGGTGGTGGTGGTGGTGATGA
>NW_027976280.1:0-205 GCF_054177405.1 Leptonychotes weddellii
ATGCTAAATGATGTAAGTCAGTCAGAGAAAGACAAATACCATATGATTACACTCATATGTGGAATTTTTAAAAAAATTTTTATTGTTATGTTAATCCCCATACATTACATCATTAGTTTTAGATGTAGTGTTCCATGATTCATTGTTTGTGCATAACACCCAGTGCTCCATGCAGAACGTGCCCTCCTCAATACCCACCACCAGG
>NW_027976281.1:0-205 GCF_054177405.1 Leptonychotes weddellii
GGGCAATTCTGCCTCTGGCAAAGACATTTAGGAACCACGGCAACAGGCCCCTCCCCCAGATGATCAGCGAGAACAGCCAGACAAGACCAAGTTTACCGATCAATGAGAACAGCAGAACTCCACCACTAGGGGAATAATGCACATAGAATTCATGGCTTTTTTACCATGATTCTTTAGTCTTTCAAAGTTAATTTTTTTTTAACTG
>NW_027976282.1:0-205 GCF_054177405.1 Leptonychotes weddellii
AGCCCGATGCCGGACTCGATCCAGGGACTCCAGGATCATGACCTGAGCCGAAGGCAGTCGCTTAACCAACTGAGCCACCCAGGCACCCTGAAATATTAATGAAGTTTAAACATCCATCCAGTGAAGTTATAAACAGTGTAGCAAAGAAAATTTAGGTATATTAATTTCAAAGATAGAGGCATAAAAATTGGAATTTCAGTATTTT
>NW_027976283.1:0-205 GCF_054177405.1 Leptonychotes weddellii
TATTTTAAAAAAAAAAACAAAAAAACAAAAAAAAATCTGATGTTAAATGTTTTTTAAGCTTTTATTAACTTATTATATAAGTAATCAGTTTTAAATAGAACTATTTGAAAATTACAAATATCGCAGTTTGAGTGTGCCCAGAAACAGAAAAAGATTTGAATGCAAGCAGATTATTTGGGAAATGCAGAATATCTTAGGGCAACGG
>NW_027976284.1:0-205 GCF_054177405.1 Leptonychotes weddellii
GTAACGAGAAAATTTCTTGTTCTCTTGATTTTAGGAAGGCCTCACAACATTTTCATGCCATGCATCATCTTCTTGTAAGTAGAACACCAAGAATGTACAAGAATATATTAGCTGTTTGAAAAGGTCAATGTACTTCTCATCTACACACCAGGTAATGATAACTAACATTTGCCATTTATGAAGCAAAAGGGCCTGCCCTGTTACC
>NW_027976285.1:0-205 GCF_054177405.1 Leptonychotes weddellii
ACCCCTCCGATTTCCCCCGCTTCATTCTTCCCCTCCCGCTACCTTCTTCTTCTTTTTTTTTTTCTTAACATATATTGCATTATTTGTTTCAGAGGTACAGATCTGAGATTCAACAGTCTTGCACAATTCACAGCGCTTACCAGAGCACATACCCTCCCCAGTGTCTATCACCCAGTCACCCCATCCCTCCCACCCCACCCCCCAC
>NW_027976286.1:0-1100 GCF_054177405.1 Leptonychotes weddellii
TGGACCACATCTTCTTTATCCATTCATCTGTTGAAGGGCATCTCGGCTCTTTCCACATTGCTGCTATGAACATTGGGGTGCATATGGCCCTTCTTTTCACTACATCGGTGTCTTTGGGGTAAATACCCAGGAGTGCAATTGCTGGGTCATAGGGTAGCTCTATTTTTAATTTTTTGAGGCACCTCCACACTGTTTTCCAAAGTGGCTGTACCAACTTGCATTCCCACCAACAGTGTAAGAGGGCTCCCCTTTCTCCACAACCTCTCCAACATTTGTTGTTTCTTGCCCTGTCCATTTTTGCCATTCTAACTGCCAGTAGTGGCTGACGGAGGCTCCCTCCCCCGCCGTCTATCTTCCCGAATATTGCCTCAGATTCACTTCTCCACACATCCTACCTTCCAGAAAGTGGTCGCTTTTCTGTTCAGAGAGTTGCTGCTATTATTTTCTTTGATCTCCTGTTGAGTTCGTAGGTGTTCAGAATGGTTTGATCCCTAGCTAGCTGAATTCCTGGGACCAGATGAAATTTAGGTCTCCTACTCCTCCAGCATCTTGCTCCTCCTCCTGGCCTGCAAAGTTTCTGCTGAAAAATCCACTGATAGACTTATGGGGTTTCCCTTGTATGTAACTATCATCTTTTCTCTAGCTACTTTTAAAATTCTCTATTACTACTTTTTGCCATTTTAATTACTATGTGTTTTGGTGTGGACCTCCTTGGGCTGATTTTGTTTGGGGATCTCTGTGCCTCCTGGGTATCCTTCTTTCTCCAGATTAGGGAAGTTTTCAGCTAATTCTTCAAATAAATTTTATTCCCACTTTTCTTTCTCTTCCTCTTCTGGGATCCCTATAATGCAAATGTTATTGCACTTGATGGAGTCACTGAGTTCCCTAAGTCTATTCTCATTTCACAGAATTTTTTTCTTTCACCTGCTCAGCTTGATTACTTTCCATTACTCTGTCCTCCAGTTGCTAATTTTTTTTTTTAAAGATTTTATTTGCCAGAGAGAGATGGCAAGAAATGGAACACAAGCAGGGAGAGTGTGAGAGGGAGAAGCAGGCTTCCTGCTGAGCAGAGAGCCCGATGTGGGGCTCGATCCCAGGAC
>NW_027976287.1:0-205 GCF_054177405.1 Leptonychotes weddellii
AAATTCTGAGGATTTTGACCTAGTGGCCCTGCTTAATTTTTCCAAAAAGGCTCTAGTTGGAGTATTTTCTAATATCTGATCGATTGCCTTGGATCATAAGGACCTAATGTTATTGTCTGTGCTATCACCTACTCTAATACTTCTAATGCTTGTTTCTGCTCAGTGCCTGCAGTGGGTTACATAGTGTTCCACTCAAATTTATGCC
>NW_027976288.1:0-205 GCF_054177405.1 Leptonychotes weddellii
TTAACGTATATTGCATTATTTGTTTCAGAGGTACAGATCTGAGATTCAACAGTCTTGCACAATTCACAGCGCTTACCAGAGCACATACCCTCCCCAGTGTCTATCTATGGAAGGTTTCTCCAAATTGATAATATATCATTGATAGTTGCCCTCTGAATGTAACCCCCATGTCAGTCATTCACTTGTTTAATATACACATGACTCA
>NW_027976289.1:0-205 GCF_054177405.1 Leptonychotes weddellii
GGGACGGGGAGCCATCAAGCCAGGTCCTCCGTCAGTGGCCTCATGGCCCAGGGCTGTCCTGAACGGAAGCTCAGGACCGGGGTCAGACCCCACCACTGTCATACCCAGCACTGGTTGAGGTCCGGCTGTAAGGCTCTGGGCAGGGAACGTGGGGGTGGCATTCCGTAGCGTTTGCCAGTTTTCTGTGGTGTACACAGTTGTACCA
>NW_027976290.1:0-205 GCF_054177405.1 Leptonychotes weddellii
ACCAAATGAAATCAAAAAGGCTATATGAGGTGCAATCAAAAATGGAGGCTATAACTGTTAGGATAAATGAGGCAGAAGTAGGAATTAGTGATACAGAAGACCAAATGATGGAAAATAAAGAAGCTGAGAAAAAGAGAGATAAACTACTACTGGATCATGAGGGCAGAATTTGAGAGATAAGTGATACCATAAGACGAAACAATAT
>NW_027976291.1:0-205 GCF_054177405.1 Leptonychotes weddellii
CAGAAACGTGACGCCAGGACACGCCATGATGACACCATTGCTCTGTTCCGGTCAGAAGCTTCTGTGTCCCGACCTGGACACCGACATCCAAGAGGGAGAGGTCATCCCACGGTCATGCAGACTCCGTGGGGAAGCCTGAGAATGAAGACCAGCAGAAGGGCCTCGGATCCCTAGTGAAGCCTATGTACCTGGCACCACCGCAGAC
>NW_027976292.1:0-205 GCF_054177405.1 Leptonychotes weddellii
GCACATTCTGCATGGAGTACTGGGTGTTATGCACAAACAATGAATCATGGAACACTTCATCTAAAACTAATGATGTAATGTATGGGGATTAACATAAGAATAAAAAAATAATAATAATAATTCAGTAGTCTTACAAGTCTAGTAGGATTTTCTGGGGTTTCTGCCCTATTCCTAAAAATTGTTGAAGTACCTCCTTTTTTGGAGG
>NW_027976293.1:0-205 GCF_054177405.1 Leptonychotes weddellii
TTAAAACAAATAAGCAAACTTGGATGACATCTTAAACAGAACGTTGTGACAGGAAATCCCCCCAGAAAACAGGTGTCAGGAGCAGCAAATCACCTAGAAGACAGAAAGAGCAGAGGGTTTTAAAATCAGTGGGGCAAATATTCTGATAAGGGAATGATGGGTCCTACAAGGCACAGAATTCAGAAATAGAAAACATTTATTCAGT
>NW_027976294.1:0-205 GCF_054177405.1 Leptonychotes weddellii
TGGGGTACAACCCTGGCCTCTGTTCTTGCCTAAATTCTGCAATTTTTGCCAGGTCACCTGTTGTCTCTAAGCCTGTTTCTTCCTCTTCGAAGTGGGGATATTAAGAGGTGGAACCATCCTAACTTGGCTTTTTTTGTGGTCGAAATCCAGTATCCGCAATTTCGTGCACTTCCACGTGACGCTTATCGCCTGAGGGGGGGTGCTG
>NW_027976295.1:0-205 GCF_054177405.1 Leptonychotes weddellii
GGTGCTAACGGTAGCATTTATCGGATCAGTGGAGGTCAGTTAAAATTGGAGGTGGAGAAAGACATAAATGGAAGCTGAATAAAAGATGAAAGACTATGGGAAAGATAGGATTCCATCCCAGACTGCTTCACTGTCTTTAACCCTTTGTTCCCACTTTGCCTCCATCACTGAGGAGGCAGATGGTAGGATTATGCCAAATGAGTAG
>NW_027976296.1:0-205 GCF_054177405.1 Leptonychotes weddellii
GTGAGGAGGCCTCCAACAGCAGACTCTGTCTGTTCCTCACACCTGTCTCCACGGCCAACTGCCAGGTGCCCTGAGCTCTGAAGCCGCCCCTCCAACCACCTCCTTCCCGCGGTGCCAGAGTTCTTCCCAACCTGCACATCTGGGCATGACCCTTGCCTTCTGAGGACCGGCTGGCAGCTCCCACAGCTCCCAGGACCCGACCCCA
>NW_027976297.1:0-1100 GCF_054177405.1 Leptonychotes weddellii
AATCAGGGCAAGTTTGAGGGTCTTGAGATACAGATTGTAGAACTTGTTGAAAAGCTGTAATAATTAAAAGTTTAATAATTTTGCAAGAAGTGATTTTTAAAAGGTGGCCATGATTGAGGGACAAAATAAAGAGCCCAGAAACATATGTGCCTGCATTTGTAAAAAGTTGACATAGCAACAGGAATTGGTGGGGAGAAGATGGACCATCCAATTTAAAAAGCCAGGGCATTTTGGCTCCCCATGTAAGAAAAATAAGGTATCAGTTTCCTATACAAATAAATCAAGGCCCCACACTTGAAAATTTTTAAACTTTAGAAAAAAATATGGAAGTATGTAATACAGGAAGAATTTCTCATACAAGGTAGTAAAAACAAACAAAAAACATAACAAAGAATTTAAAAATAACTGCAGTAAAATCTTGTCATCCAAAAATAGAATAAAGCAAATTCCAGAGATCAGCCAAAGATTAAGAAAAATATTTGCAAATATTTCACTCACAAAGATGTAATTATGAATCTAAAAATAACCACAAATTCGTGAAAAAGAGAAGCAAACAAGCAACAGAAAAATGGTAAGAGGCTATAAATAAGGTAGTTTGCAGGAGAGAAACAATTATGTTCAATAACCATGAAAAAATACTTCAGTGGTATTCAAGCAAATACAAATTAAATTAAGAAGAACTTTTTTATACCATCAGATTGTCAAATAAATTAGCCCAATATACTAACGGTTGGTAAAAAAGGAACTTTCTCACATTGTTGGTATTGATGTAAACTGATACAACCATCTTGGATAGCAATTGGGCAGTACCCACTACAATTAGAATCCACCCCTTCCATTCAGAAATTTCACTACCACTTTTATACTCTAGCTTAGAAAATTCTTTCCTATATCCACATAAAGGCAGGTAGAAAGATGTTCATAGCCTTATGATAATGAAAAATTGAAGGGAAAGAGCCTTCAGTAGAAAAATGGACAAATGAATTGTAATACATACATAAAAAGAAATGCCATGTCCATTTAAAATGAATTAACAATAGGTCTACATGTATCAATATGAATGCATTCTTGAAATACATGACTAAAATGATAGAGTAAAA
>NW_027976298.1:0-205 GCF_054177405.1 Leptonychotes weddellii
GGGGTAACTGGGTGATAGACACTGGGGAGGGTATGTGCTCTGGTAAGCGCTGTGAATTGTGCAAGAGTGTTGAATCTCAGATCAGTACCTCTGAAACAAATAATGCAATATATTTTAAGAAAAGAAAAAGAAGAAGATACCAGGAGGGGAAGAATGAAGGGGGGGAAATCAGAGGGGGAGACCAACCATGAGAGACGATGGACTC
>NW_027976299.1:0-205 GCF_054177405.1 Leptonychotes weddellii
TTTTTTACATAAATTATTTTTAGCTTTTAGCAGGAAGAAATGATCATTGGCATTAGACTTACAGATTGGATTTCAATAAGCATGTCATATCTGCAGTAATTTAACTAGACAACTTTTATTTTATTTTATTTTTTTTTTTAAAGATTTTATTTATTTGAGAGAGAGACTGAGAGAGAGAGAGCATGAGAGGGGGGAGGGTCGGGAG
>NW_027976300.1:0-205 GCF_054177405.1 Leptonychotes weddellii
GGGGAGGAGCTAAGGGCTCTTCTCAGTGAACGTTTTCCTCCTTTCTTGCTTCTCAGTTCTGGATGTTTCCTCTATACCCTTGTTGGCCCAGGCCGAGCCAGCAGGGAGACAGCCGGCCATGGGCACCTGCTCAGAAGACCCCCACCTGTGCGGAGCCTCCTGGCTCCTGGGATTCACCAGCCTCCTCCTCAGTGAGTGGTCCGGG
>NW_027976301.1:0-205 GCF_054177405.1 Leptonychotes weddellii
TACTGCCCCTCTTACATCTTTGTTTCTCAGAGTGTAGATTAGAGGGTTGAGACTAGGGGTGACAACAGTATAAAAGAGGGCAATGAACTTGCCTTGATCTTGAGACTTTCCTGATGGTGGCTGCAGATATACGCAGATGACTGGAATGAAAAAGAGGGACACAACCATAAGATGGGCTCCACATGTCCCAAAGGCTCTCTGAAGT
>NW_027976302.1:0-205 GCF_054177405.1 Leptonychotes weddellii
TAAAGGGAGGTTTGACCAAAAGGTCCTCCCTCCCTCATTCATTCGATCCTTCATTCACTCACCGAATTCATTTCACATCTATCGAGCTCCTTCCAGGGACCGACCACTGTGCTGGCCCCAGGGAAACAAAAGAGAATTAGGCAGACACAGCCCCCAACCTCGGGGAGCTCATGGTCTAGTCCGGGGACGCAGACAAAAGAGAAGG
>NW_027976303.1:0-205 GCF_054177405.1 Leptonychotes weddellii
GATATCCATAAATGTTAATTAGGTCAAACTGCTTTATAGCACTGTTGAAGTTTCTTTTTTCTTTTTTTGTAGTTTTTAATTTTATTATGTTATGTTAGTCACCATACAATACATCATTAGTTTTTGATGTAGTGATCCACGATCCATTGTTTTCGTATAACACCCAGTGCTCCATGCAGTACGTGCCCTCCTTAATACCAATCAC
>NW_027976304.1:0-205 GCF_054177405.1 Leptonychotes weddellii
TGATGATGGTGGTGGTGATGATGGTGGTGGTGGTGGTGGTGGTGGTGATGATGATGATGATGGTGCCACCACCACCTTTTACTAGTAAAGCCACTCTATTCTACTCATTGCCTGGAAAATAGAAATCATAAAGTTACGGTGTTACACTGACAAGAGCTTATTGGAATTGTAGAAGTTTTCAACCCTGGGACACAGGAAAGTTTTT
>NW_027976305.1:0-205 GCF_054177405.1 Leptonychotes weddellii
AGTCTTGGGCGCCTGGGTGGCTCAGTTGGTTAAGCGACTGCCTTCGGCTCAGGTCATGATCCTGGAGTCCCTGGATCGAGTCCCACGTCGGGCTCCCTGCTCAGCAGGGAGTCTGCCTCTCTCTCTGACCCTCCCCTCTCTCATGCTCTCTGTCTCATTCTCTCTCTCAAATAAATAAATAAAATCTTTAAAAAAAAAAAAAAAA
>NW_027976306.1:0-205 GCF_054177405.1 Leptonychotes weddellii
CAGTGAGATCATATGATACAAGTCTTTCTCTGACTGACTTATTTCGCTTATCATAATACCCTCCAGTTCCATCCACATCATTGCAAATGGCACGATTTCATTCCTTTTGATGGCTGCATAATATTCCATTGTATATATATACCACATCTTCTTTATCCAGTCATCTGTCGATGGACATCTTGGCTCTTTCCACAGTTTGTCTATT
>NW_027976307.1:0-205 GCF_054177405.1 Leptonychotes weddellii
TGCACAGTGGATGATTTTCTGTTAGAAAAGACTTCAAGAGTCTTAGCCTCAAGTTTCCATTTCATGTCAAGGTATGATGTCCATATGGAACTTCCAAGCAAGAATCAAAATAGAAGAGTGGTTACAAGAAACATAGCACCTATTCAACAAATTGCTTGCCAGACTAAGAGTATTAATCACCTGTCTCTAGCTCTTTATCCTCTTA
>NW_027976308.1:0-1100 GCF_054177405.1 Leptonychotes weddellii
AGAGACGATGGACTCTGAAAAACAAACAGGGTTCTAGAGGGGAGGGGGTGGGAGGATGGGTTAGCCTGGTGGTGGGTATTGAGGAGGGCACATTCTGCATGGAGCACTGGGTGTTATGCACAAACAATGAATCATGGAACACTTCATCTAAAACTAATGATGTAATGTATGGGGATTAACATAAGAATAAAAAAAAAAAGCATTTTAAAGAATTAAAGATAGATATATTTCATAAATAGCAAATTTTATATATTTAAATGACAAACCAAGATGCTTTCAAGATAATTTGAAACAATTTAAATTCTTAAGCAGGATAGGCAGTAAACCTTGTTTATAGTATCCATTTTCCCAGAAAGAAAAAGTTTCTATTATTCTAACAACATGGTAAAAAAGAAAACCTATCATAACCTTCCAAAAGAGCAAAAATAAATTACTATAAATTTTGCCCAGGACAACAACATTCTAGAAAAAAAACAAAACAAAACAAAACACCAATCCACAAATACAGACCTATTAGTTAAGACTGAAATAACTTCCAAGACTACTAGATTTCAAAAATCTAGACTAAATAACTCTAATACCTCCATCAGTATAAATATTTATTCCTAAACACATATCTCTCTGAGATTATTGTGTCATACCCTTTGATTAATCAATTCAGATAGTTTACCTTGGTACACAGAAATAGCCTAGCTACAGAAGACACAATTCTTTCTGGCTACATTTTGTTTATTTTCACCAGTGAATAGCAACTGTACACATCATCATTACCTTAGACACAAACCATTTTCTTTCCATTCTTTCCTTGTTATTTCTTTCACATTCCCTGAGTTTAGAAACTTCACTATATCATGCCCATTTTTTGAGACTTTAGGTAGCAGGCTATTTTTGAAAAGCATATATAGGGGCGCCTGGGTGGCTCAGTTGGTTAAGCGACTGCCTTCGGCTCAGGTCATGATCCTGGAGTCCCGGGATCGAGTCCCGCATCGGGCTCCCTGCTGTCAGCAGGGAGTCTGCTTCTCCCTCTGACCCTCCCCCCTCTCATGTACTCGCTCTCTCTCATTCTCTCTCTCTCAAATAAATAAATAAAATCTTTAAAA
>NW_027976309.1:0-205 GCF_054177405.1 Leptonychotes weddellii
GAGGGATGGGGTGGCTGGGTGATAGACATTGGGGAGGGTATGTGCTATGGTAAGCACTGTGAATTGTGCAAGACTGTTGAATCACAGACCTGTACCTCTGAAACAAACAATACATTATATCTTAAAAAAAAAAAAGAAGATAGCAGGAAGGGAAGAATGAAGGGGGCGGAATCGGAGCGGGAGACTAACCATGAGAGATGATGGA
>NW_027976310.1:0-205 GCF_054177405.1 Leptonychotes weddellii
GAGGATGGGTTGGCCTGGTGGTGGGTATTGAGGAGGGCACGTTCTGCATGGAGCACTGGGTGTTATGCACAAACAATGAATCATGGAACACTTCATCTAGAACTAATGATGTAATGTATGGGGATTAACATGAGAATAAAAGAAAAAACTTTTAAAAACAACAAAAATAAATAAATAAATAAAATAAAAAAAAAAAAGAGTCAAT
>NW_027976311.1:0-205 GCF_054177405.1 Leptonychotes weddellii
GAGGATGGGTTAGCCTGGTGATGGGTATTAAAGAGGGCACGCTCTGCATGGAGCACTGGGTGTTATACGCAAATAACAAATCATGGAACACTACATCAAAAACTAATGATGTAATGTATGGTGATTAACATACTAAAAAAAACTAAAAAAAAAAGAAAGAACTTCGGTTTAAATCCCAACTCGTCACTTACTAGGTGATTTTACT
>NW_027976312.1:0-205 GCF_054177405.1 Leptonychotes weddellii
CGGGCGCCTGGGTGGCTCAGTCGTTAAGCGTCTGCCTTCGGCTCAGGTCATGATCCCAGGATTCTGGGATCGAGTCCCACATCGGGCTCCTTGCTCGGCAGGAAGCCTGCTTCTCCCTCTCCCACTCCCCCTGCTTGTGTTCCTGCTCTCGCTATCTCTCTCTCTGTCAAATAAATAAATAAAAAATTAAAAAAAAAATTTGTCT
>NW_027976313.1:0-205 GCF_054177405.1 Leptonychotes weddellii
AGGGGAAAAAAGCATGAACAATCCAAGGATACAATATAAGAAGTGAAAAGGGGAAAATAGTTACTAAAACAACAACAAATTTATAAAAAGAAGCTTATTTTGAAGACGTTTGTGTAAATATATTTGGAAAGTTAGATGAAATGTATAATTTCCTAGGAAACCAGTTTATGAAAATTAACTCCATTAAAGATAGAAAAAAGACCAA
>NW_027976314.1:0-205 GCF_054177405.1 Leptonychotes weddellii
TTGCAGGAATCTTGGTTATAAGATGCAAGTGAAGATGTTTGACCTGATGGAATGCTGCATGTCCCGTGAAAGCAATGTGATTCATTTTCTCAGTCTGTCCTCCCACCCGCGGTCTTCTTGGAGTAATTCTGCTGCCTGCTTCCCAGTCTGCTGCTTCTCCCACCTCTGCACTCACAGAGAAGGTCCTTGGCAGTCTGGCACTCCC
>NW_027976315.1:0-205 GCF_054177405.1 Leptonychotes weddellii
GGCCCTCAGAGGCGCCCCCGTGGCAGCCCTCCGGCTCCTGACCGGCTCTCAGAGGAGGGACCTGTCCCTTACCTTGAGTCAGAGCCCAATTCCTGGGGCTTCCCAGCCATTGGCCCTGGTTCTGTCCTCTGGGACGAGGCCCGCAGAGCTGGTTTAGATCACCCTGCAGACACAGTGAGGGTCGTTATTCCTCCTTCCATCCTCC
>NW_027976316.1:0-205 GCF_054177405.1 Leptonychotes weddellii
CAAAACAGAAAGAGAATGACCACTCTATTAACATTTTGGCTTATAAACTCTCATGTGTTTTCTTCCATCCAAACATGTGCATGTAATTATATGGCATTATTCCATTATCAGTGCTTTTAATCCTTTTAGTTCATATAAACGAAACTGTTTCCCTAAATATTTTCCCTGTGGAATATTTTCTTGGCCATTCATATTTCGGAATAAG
>NW_027976317.1:0-205 GCF_054177405.1 Leptonychotes weddellii
GGGGTCGCTGGGTGATAGACATTGGGGAGGGTATGTGCTATGGTGAGCGCTGTGAATTGTGTAAGACTGATGAATCACAGACCTGTACCCCTGAAACAAATCATACATTATATGTTAATTTAAAAAAAAGAAAGAAAATAACTGCCCATTTAGAAATCTAGATCCAAAATGACTTATGGGCTATTTTAATCTGACTCAGATATTT
>NW_027976318.1:0-12300 GCF_054177405.1 Leptonychotes weddellii
GTTCCTCTGCCAGAGGGCAGGCGGCTCCCTTCTTCCCACTGCGGAGGCTGGAAGCCTTCCTGATGCTCCTTTTTCTCACACCACCTGACCCATCAGCAACTCCTGTCGGCTCCACCTCAAAAATGGATCCGGAACCTGCCCTCTTCCACCCTCTCCCCTACCAGCACCCTACTCCACGCCACCTTCCCCTCCCGCTGGGGACCGCAGCAACCTCCCTCGCCTCTCCTCGTCTCGCCCTTGCCCCAAAGCCCCTTCTCCGCACACACACCCTTCCCCGAGGCTGACACTCCTCTGCTGTCTCACTGAGGCACGGCCCACGTGCCCACAGGGACCGACGAGGCCCCGAGACCGCGACCGCAGGGCTGTCCCCCTTCCTGCCCACTCTGTGCTGCTCGGCCCTCCTCAGGGCCTGACCGGCTTCCTTGGCCACCTCGAAGGCCGACACGCACGCGCGCGCACACGTGTGTGTTACCTGTCGCCCCTACTAAAACAGCAGCTGTGTCACGGCAGGGACTTGTTTCGTTGGCTCACGTGGTCCCGGCAGCACTGGGCTCAACCAACGGCTACTGGCTGACTGAATACGTGAGGACCAGAGCGTGGGTTCCCGAACTCGGCACCCCACGGCATCTCAAGCCCGGGAGGCGAGACGGGCTTGCGGCCAGAGGGGCAGAATCTTCACCTGTGCCCTTTCTGTCTCCGAGAGGTGTGTGTTCTCCCGGGGTCCAGGGCCTCCGAGGCCGGCCCGCAGAGCAGGACGCATGCGGCTGACGCGGGGGCGATGTGCCCGAGCTGGCTGCCGGCGGGGGCTTGGTCATAATCCCCACCATTCATCCAGAGCATTCCAGTTTACAAAGGGCTGTCACATCCGATACCGAATCCACCCAGAAGGCGGGCAGAGTGGGGACCGGCATCCCCATTCCGCAGATGACAGGTCTGAGGGGCCTGGGGCTCGGTGTCCGGCCCGAGGCCGCAGAGGTCCCCCCGCCAGGCCCCCTCACGCCGCCCTGGAGCGGCCTCCGGCCCGGGCGGCAGGTAGCCGTACTCCTACTCTCTGAAAGCACTCCCGGGTAAAAAACCACAAATCATTTATTCTTTGGTTGTCTACACAGACACTTAAATACTGCAGTGCTGTCACTCGGCTGCCTGAGCAGGCCCCCGGGGGCGGCTCCGGGCCTGCGTCCTGAGCCCTCAGCCGGGTCTGGAGGCAAGAGGGCCGTCCCGCCATGTCCACTCCGAGAGCGGTAGCACCGTGCGGACGGCTGCGAGCAGGGTCCCGCCGGGCGGCAGACCGCAGCCCCCGGGGGCCGCCCGGTGGAGGACACAGTTCCTCAGGGTGCGTCCGCTCACCCCTCCACAGCGAGCCAGACGCTGTCAGAGCTCATCCTTGTGTCCCGACTCACTGCCAGGCAGAGACTCCTCTACAGGCTTGGGGGCCCCCTCCTGGGCTTCCTGGGGCTGCTCCTGGGAGAGGTCCATCTCCTCTGGGCTGAAGAGCATCTTCACCAGGTCATCCGCCTGCACCCGGTCCTGCAAGGACAGACCCCTGCCTGTTCAGGGAGGCCTCTGGACCAGGCGCTCACCTGCTCTCAGGTGCTACTGCCGGGAGGCAACAGGTTCTTCCCCCATGGCCTCTGAGCTCATCTGTTTCCCAGCAGGTCCTAATCCCTGGGCGGACAGCTGAAGTGCTGCGACCGAGCGCCAGCACCACCCCCCAGTTTGGCACCCCAACCCGGAGCCCCATTTACAGTATGGAAGAAGGGCCAGGGAGGACAAGGCAACGTGACCAGGAGGAGTCTCTGTGGACGCCAGGCCTAGTGTCCCTCTCATGTCTAAGCCGCCGGCAAGGAGACTGGGAAGGGGGACGCTGAACCGGGGCCCTTCCAGGGGCAGATCCCAGTGCCACCGAGCGCTCTCACCCTCTCACTGTGCCGCGCGTCCAACGTGAACCACAGGGCGATGGCACAGCGTTGCCCTCTGGTGACAGCCTTCACCCCGTGCGGGTTCTCAGTGCCTGAAGAGAATCCCACGGCCCTCCCACACTGGGGCTGCACTTCTGCCTGAAGGAGACACAGAGTGGGGGGTACACAGGAGACTGTAACCTGCCTTCAGAGGGGACCCGGGATCACTAGGGTCTGGAGAGAAAAGGTGGCCAGTCAGAGGAGTGAGCGACCTATCTCTGAGCCCCCCAGTTTGAGGAGGGGGGCCCTGGCACTCCGCACTGTGAGGGTTTCTGGCCCCCAGGGACAGGCACGAGGGCACGCTCACCGTCACAGTCTTGGCGTCTAGTTCAGTGAAATAGAATGCTCCTCCATCGAAGTCCCCATTTAGATAAAGGATGGCACTGGGAAGGACAGACATGGTCTCGCCATGGGCCGCCTCCTCCTGTCCCCCCGACAGCCCACGGCTCCCACATCGCCAGGGGCTCTCAAGCAGCAGGGGGAGGGGGCCCGCCATGGGAAGACAGCCTCCCCACCCTCCACCCTCACTCCAGAGAACCCACTGTCCTCCTCATCACACCACACGGGAATGACTCCCTTTCCGTCCGACTGCCTGGCCAGAGGGTGTGGGGATAGGGGACTGGATTCTGGGGACAGCTGGTCCCACACCTGTGTGTGTGTGTGTGTGTGTGTGTGTGCTGGGGACGGGGCAAGGCGCAGGGGACTGGGGACCTCAGAGGGAGGGCGGGCACCTGTAGTCCCGGAAGGTGTAGGCAGGGGGCTCCTTGATGCACACGAGGGCCTCGGCATTCAGGATGCAGTTGTCCACGTGGACTGGGTGGCTACTGTCCTTCCTCTCGGCCTGTGCCTCTGGGGCCGAGGTAACGCACGTTAGCGTGGGGACACCTCAGGAGACACTGCAGCTCTCCTGTTGGCATGGGGGGTGCTTCCCCAAATGCCTTTGGGTCTATGGGAATGGCCAGTGAACTAGGGGGTCTCTGGCTAAGCCATCAGCCCGGGGGCAGACGAATCTGCAGGCTTCCCAGCAAGGTTCTTGGTGGGCCAAGCAGGTGCAGCAAGCTTGGCTGGGAGGCTCTAACCAAGGGCAGGTTCTGGGCTCAGCGGCACGACCCCAGCTTTCTGGCTCGAATTTACAAAACAGGAATCCCCCGGGAGATGAAAATGAGGAGTCAGGAGGGTGGCAGGATGCAGGGCACAGTGAGCCTCGCTCTGCAGCGGGAGACAAGATGAGGACGGCACGGAGGGGACCAGACAGGAGCAAAGGTAAGCAGTTAGCTTCCGCAGGGCTCCGCAGGGGGAGAAGCCACGCAGGAGGAAGGCCGTGAAAGCGCACCGACGGCACGTACTGTAAAATGCTAGGCAAGCACATTCATGACATGGAACCGTCGCCCCCAGAGCAGGCTGGTGGCACCATCCGGTCACGGTAGATCCCTCCTATTTGTCCCCACCTGTCCGGCCAGGTGCCACGCCCTGTCCCTCCACCTCCTCCGTCTCCCTCACCTGTCCTCTCCTCTCTTACTCCCACCGCCACTGGCCAGGTGGGCCTTTGTCCTTACCCACCCGGTCGCTGCTGACCAGCTTCCCGCCCTCTGGTTTGATCCACGTTCTCCAAATCTCTCACCACAAAGCGGCAAAACTAACCTCGCGAAGACAAAGGTCTCACCGAGTCCTTCGCGTTTGAGGGCTCTTCCCAGCTTCCCGCTGCCCGGCCCCCACCTTGAGAGGCCACGACACATACGGCTGTGTCTGACGCGTTCCTCTGGGTGTGTCCAGAGTTCGAGAGCACTCCAGACCTTCTGGGGGGCGGATAAAGCCCTCTCATCTCTACCACCTAGTGGCCCATCAGTGCCGGGGCCTCCGAAGGCGACGGCATGACAGATGGGGCTGTGGGCCACGTGTGACCCTGGGGCACTGGCCACATCTCATCCCTCCTCAGGACAGCAAAGGGAACGCAGGAGAGAGAGAGCGGACGACGAGTGACCTCGCATCTGCTCTGACTTGTGAAAGTCCGTCTCTCACGGATTTGGGACCGAACGGTTTGTGACAGAACTTGCAACATCGCTCACGACTGACCTACACGCCTGGAAGCCCAGGAGCGTTGCTGAGACCCAGTGGCCTACAGGATGAAAACAAACTCCTGAATGTAGCTCTCCGTAGTGTGGCTTCTGAAAGCCTGCCCAAGCCTTATCTGACTTACCGAACTGCTCCCCCTTCAACCCCACACCCCAGGAATGGCCACTTTCTTAGTCCCCCCACCAGGCTGCCCAATGCCTGCACTTCTTTGCGCGTGCTGTTCTTTCTGGCTCGAGCATGCTCTCATCACCTGGGCACTCCACCACTCCTACTCATCCTGCACAACGGTCACCACCTCCTCTAGGAAGTCCTCCTGACTCCCTGGTGGACGGACTGGAACTCCCTCCGCCGCACTGATCGCACGGGGTTGCCCCATTTCGTGTCGGTGCCCCGGCTAGGATGAAAAGGGCCGTATCCCGTTCCTTCCCGTGTCCTCAGCACCCGCGCCAGGCCACAGCGTGTGCTCAGCAGGGACGGAGAAGGCCCACCTTCGATGGCGGTGCGGCACACCAGGTGGGAGTAGGAGAAGTAGAGTGGCGTGTCCAGGCGGAAGTAGGACTCCATGACGCGCCGCACCTTCTCGGTCACACTGTAGTACAGGTGGGCGCTCTGCAGGGGGACTTTCCCTTCCTGTCCCAGCTGCCAAGGAGACCAGCAGTCAGCTGCCCTGAACGCCCGGCGGCGGGCCAACAGAGCCCACTGAGGCATCGGGCCCCCTGCTCTGCTCCCACACGCGACAGCGCTCCCGTGTTACACCTGCCCCTGCCCCTCCTCCACGCTCCTCTCTGTGGACAGGAAGCCCTCTCCCAGCTCTGGCCACCAGTCTTGTCTCGCCTGCCTCGCTTTGATCACACTTGCTTCACCAGCCAGGACGCAAAAGTCAACCTCCTCAACTTAATTCCTCCTCCTTCCAGTGGCCTCTGGAATCCGACAGGCAGACACCTTCACCTTTCCCACCCCCCACTACCCCCCACGGCCTGAGCCTCCCCTCTCCCATTCCCCACACTCCAGAATGCTGAGTACTAATTCTACCTTGAGGGCTTTGAAGACCGTGACGCCATAGAACTTTTCACTGGGGGTGTGTGGGGAGGTCTGACCCCGGTAGCCATCTCCCGAGGTCGCTGCTGCCTGCAAGGCCCAAAACACAGGGGGGCTTAGCTGGGGCAGCTGAGGGTCCGCGAAGAGGTGGTCGCCGGTGTGCAGCGAGGGGCAGGCGAGCTCAGCGGGGAGGCGCGGTCACGGGGTTTCCCTTACGTTGGTCAGTCTCTGCAGCTCCCGGCACTCGTCAGCGGAGATTACGCCGTCCATCACCACCCTCTGCGAACCGTTCAAGACTTTGGAGTTCATGGTGAGACTGATGCCTTCATAGAGCAGGGGGCCACCTGCAAAGCAACGGCAAGACTGGGCTGAGTCCAGCGGCAGCTCTGTCCAGACACTCTCCATCGGACGGGAATAGAAATTCCAGTTGTTTCCAGGGCACCAGAGAAACCTCCTCTCCGGCCACTTCCAAAGGTGGCAAATGGCTCAGAGGACAGCACCTGGAGCGGACAAGACGGGAGTGCCAGGCCCTAGTCCTAGCTCCTCTCCCAAACAGTTCTTGGCTCTGGGCCTTCGCCAGTTGTTGAGGAAACATCGCCAACAGATTCTTCAAACCCTGAGCTCCAGAATCAAAAAGAAGGGGGTCTAACTCCTGAATCCTCCACCTATTAGCTGTGTGAGCTCAGCAAGTTACTTAACCTCCCTGAGCTTTCATTTCCTCATCTGTAAGACAGCATCTACCTCCTGAGATTGGTGCTTGCTTGATGTAAAGAGCATCAAGGCGAGTTAAAAGCTCAGCACACTACCGGGCACACAGGGAAGGCTCAGCATCTTCGCTGCCATCGCACCAGGGCTCCGGCAGCATTTATTTCCAACGAGGACCTCAGTTTGCCCAGCCAGCCTCAGAAGAGAAACCACAGAGTGAAAGCTGCCTGAAAACCAAGGAATGCGGGACAAATTCTTTCCACGTGCTCTTCTTGTGAAATCACCCACTTTTCATTTAAGCAACTATAGAGCAAAGGCTAACCTTCTCTTCTATTTCTCCTGGTGTCCCTCCGTGCTGGGGACCTACTGAAGGCGACTCACTGAAGCCCCCGTGTGCGCCAGGCCCCGCGTGCGAGGCGAGGGTCTCACACCTGAACACGGCCCCTCTCCCAGCAACGATGCAAACGGGCAGACTTGGTGCAAGCAAAAAGAAAGCTGCCGTGAAAGTTCCAAACAAAAAGGGAGAGGGTCCCCAGGACAGGGAGATTAAGGCTTCGTGGGCAGAGGCGATGGGAGGGTACCGGGAGGAGGGACAGGCATGAGCACAGCCACGGGGGCAGACGGGCCCAAGGAACAGAAGCAGCCCAGGGCACACGAACAGAAGGTAGAAGCAGGTAGTTCGAGCAGCAGGCAGGGCGGGTAGGGGTAGGGTCTGCGTGTTTGGAAGCCCGGTCTAGCCACTGCAGGGGTAGGGGAAGCACAGATCGAGGAGGGACAGGAGTGCCCACAGCAGGTGCAGGGGACCCGCAGCAATGGGAAGAGGAGAGGCTTGGGGAGAGAGGCGAGGAAAAGCAGTGTCAGCACAGCTTGGAGGAGGCGGAGCAGGGGGGAAGAGACCTCAGATTTGGAGGCTTGGTAGCAGGATGCATGATGGAAGTGGGGAGACCGGATGAGGTTTGCGCTATAAACACTGACTGCAGTGAGCTTAACTAGCGTTGCTGTGACCCAGGAGTTGTACTTCCCCGAAGGCCTTCTCCGGGTGGAAGTCCTGGTGAGTCTAGGCCCAGTCCCGGGGCCGGCCAGCTAGCGCGGGGACGCCTGCCTTGCTGCCTCCACGACAGCCAGAGGCCGGAGCGCTGTCCTCTTACCTTCCCGCGTCAGCCGGCTCACATCCAGCGACTCCTTGGTCTTCTCCTCCACCAGGGTCTCAATCTCCTTCATAAGGTTTCCGATCTCCTGGGAGATGCGGACGGCTGTTTCCCGTTCGGACCTGTGCGCACAGCCGCTCTGAGGACTGTGTTCCGGGGGCCACCCTGGCTCCCACCCCAGCTTCCCAGCCTGGACCAGCGCCCCCACCCCCCACTTCCAGGAGTGCACATCTGCCTGGGCTCAGGAAGCCTCAAGTGCTTATCAGGCCGCTCCAGTCATGCAGTCTCTTCAGGGTCCTCACTTTTGTTTCTCTTGCAATCTTTTGGGAATCACCTCTTCTGGAGTCCATGAATCCTAAAAGCAGATCAGGAGAAAAATCAACGCTGTAGGGTGACCCGCTTCATCTTCCGGGTCTCTGCACAGACTCGGGCCTCCGGGAGAATCCGGCTGCCTCCTTGCAGGAGATCAAGTGAGTCTCCAAACTAGAGTCACCTCTGGCTGCCCAGAATTCCCCTTTGTCTTCCTCTGTCTCTCATCCACGGGTTTCACAGATCCCGTGTCTGGCTCCACCCCCCAAACAGAGTCACACAGCCAGCCGCCCTCCCCGACTCCCGCATCCGGGCTCACCGGATCCACAAAGGGAATTCCGAAGACATCGTAGGCGAAGAAGAGCAGTTCTTTCTCGAGCAGGCTGCGCTGTCGGTACTCCCGGGCACTCTGAGGAAACAAAGTCGAAGGAATGCCCTGGAATTCAGCCCTGTTAACTCTCGGGGGGCCCCCAACCCCACATTCCATGCTGTTGCTCCCAGTGTGATCTGAGCTTCCTCTCCCACCACCACTACTGTGCCTGTTCTCCCGTCTGGGACAGCAGCTTCACCCCTGTGTTAAGGGTTGCTTCCGCTGAGGGTGACATAACACCCGCCCCCCCGTGCCCCCCGTTAATCTCTGAGACAGGAAATCTGAGGATTCTCAGGAGATGTGGAAATATTCCTCAAAGAAGGAGAGTTCTTTCTTGACTTCCGTAGGGGTTCGACGGGGAGGCAGGAGACCTAGATGTTGGGTGACCCATGTGTTATTCATTTGACCTTCACAGCCACCTCTGACATTGACACCGTGCTCCTCGTTTTACAGATGGAGACACTGAGGTGCAGGGGGCGGATAGGCGGCTTGTTTAAGCTGACACTAAAGGAAAGGGAGCAGGGACCGACATTCAAACCCTAAAGGCCAGGAGCTTTTTCCTTAGGCCCACTGCCTCCCCTGAGACTCTGAACAGACTGGATGGATCCCTCCTGGAGCAGGGCGGCTGCAGCTGCAGCAGCTGGTTCGGGCCCTCTGGCCCTTCCCACACGTGCTCACAGGGAGGGCTTACCCAGGGCTGGGAGACTAAGTGCCTTCTGGGGCCACCTCTCTCCCTAGGTGCCCTGCTAGTCTCCAAGCAGCAGGAGGAGGAAAGAAAAGAGAAAGAAGACGTCATCAGTTGCAATTAAAGATGAAGGCAGTAAGGAAAATGTTAGCAAGACCTCAATGAGTCCTACATCATCTAGCATATTTACCCAACAGGGAGATGGAAATTTCTCCTAAGGAGTTTAAGTGATTCACCAAGTGCTAGACACCACGCTCGGTGCGTTCTCTCGTTAAACCCTCTCCCGCGGCCCTGAGGCTGCTAGGAAGCAAATCCCACGCCTACGTTTATTCGCTCGGCACTGATTCATGGAGTAGGAGCAAGGAGCTGGGAACTGCGCCAGCGCTGAGACAACGCAGGGAGGGACCCGGGCCGCCACCCTCAGCCACAGGCCACAGGGCGAGCTAGCCCATCTCTCCGAGCCCGAATGTTCTCATCTCTAAAATGGGAGAATAGCGCCCCCTACCACGGCCACTGTGGGGATTAAATAAGAGGATGATGGGGGCTGAACCACACGGCGTGTGGACTGGGGCAGCCCTCAACAAATGCTAGTTACTTTCTTTCCCGAAGGAGGGTTCTAGTTAAAAGTGGTCTATTTTCCCTCTCTGCCCCAGACTCACTAATATGACCATAAAGTGGGGGGTTGGGAGGGTCTTCACTCAGCAAGACGGAGACCCGAAGAAGTGCCATCGCAAATGCAGACTGTCGCCACCTGGTGGCCAGAGAGGACAACTACAAGGTAACGTCCTCGGGCGAGGAGAGACTCCGGTTTCCAGAGCTAGGAAGGAAGAACCTGGGTTTTTCCCTTCAGGGCAGGCTGGTAGCCCCACCCCAGCAGGTTGTTATGAGAATCGAATGAAATAAAAATAAAAGCTATGGAGGAATTTTGCAGCCTAAATGCCCCCCACACGCGAAGGGTGGCTACCCTCAATGGAAAGCTCCACAACCACCACACCGGGAAGTCGACTGCTGCCTCATCCTCTACGTCCTTCTCTCGGCGAACAGAGGAAAGCTTAGCCCCCTGGGGCTGGAGTACAGGCAGGGCAGATGTGTGAGGAAAGCATCCCGCTCCGCTGTGCGCTCCTGAGCTAGGTGGGCAGCACCACGCCTGCGTCTCCCAAGCGGCAAACTTGTGTCTAATTAGACATGCAGAGGGAGGAGTGAACCGCCCCCCCCGCCATTCTGCCAATGCCACCTCCTACCCCACCCAGCCAGTTCCCTCCTCCAGCCAGCGTCTCCCCCGGCCCCGCAGCTCCCCTCTGCATCGCCACAGTCGCCCTGTACTGGTCTCCTGCTTCCAGCTCCTTCCCGTTCTGAGCCTTGCACAGCTGCCTGGACTACTGCTTAAAACCCTCCGGGCGCCCACCACTGTCTGCCTTGTGGGACAGAGGCCAAGGTCCTGTCAGGGCACTCAAGACCCTTCCGAATCTGACCCTCCCAGGCCTCATCTCCTGTAACTCCTCATATCACCTTGCATGCATGTGGGACAATTGTCCGGGTTGTGTGCACATGCTGTCCTCCATCTCACAGGCCTTCCCTTGCCTCATTCACCTCCTGAAGGCTTTTAAGACCAAATGTCAACAGCACTTCCTCTTGAAAAGCCTCCGGTGGCTTGCCAGTCAGTCAATTACTTCCTTCCTCCACTCCAGCTTGCATCCATGGCCACTCTTAGATTTACTACAGTATTCTCTAAGTTCGGGATTATGTACCCTTCTGTATCGTCAGTCCCTGAGGTGTGCTTTAGATGGCATTCAAAAAGACAGGAAGGTAATGCACCTATAGCTAGAAGAGATCCACAAAGTATCAACAGGCATAAATAGGAACAGGTCTCCCTCCCCACCCCCGCCCTGTAGGCCCGTGCCTCAGGGGTAAGCTGATGAACAGTTTCTTGTCAATCTGTCCACAAAGTTGACGACTTAAAAAGTACATATGTATTTTAAAAAACATAAATACGATAGAATATACAGTTCTAGATCTTTTTTTTTTTTTCCCTTTACCTACAACCCTACAACAATAGCATGGACACCATCTCATACCGCTGGGTAGTAACCCACTCACGCAATAGAATGGTTGTCTCGCATACCACTGAATGCATCTACCACGATTCATTTAAGCCAGTTCCCCAATGGATGGCATTTAGCTTGGTTCGGGTGGTTGCTTTTAGCAGCAAGGTTCTGACGCGTGTCCGGGCGCGTCTGCCTTCGCATCCTCGTGCGACACAGCTGCGCGGCCCATCTCCGGGGGGCAGAACTGCCGGTTAAACGAACGGTCCAACTCATAATCCCACCAGTGGCGTGGGAGTGCGCCTGCTCTTGCACCCTTATTTGTCCCAAATATTCGTCGCATAAACAAATGAGCTGCCTCTAGAGTAATGCTATTTACCATATTTTTCCTCCAATAAAATGAAAAACGGGTCCAAAGTTACATTTTTACATAGAAGGTAGCTAGGGTTTGGGAGGAGCCTGCAGGACATGGGTGACTGAGGCTCGCCTTCCTCTCACTCCTAGTCTCCTGTTCTGAAGTCAGGGATCACTACAGCCACGATAGGCCACCCACCCCCTGTTCCAGGAGGTGGCTGAGGTCAGAGGTGAGGAAGCCGGCCGCTGGCTACTTGTCTACCATCAGAAAGACCCCTGGGATGCTGCCTGTCCACACAACTCTTGGGACACACTCGTACCATGCCTGCTGGCTTACAAAGTGCATTTCTACTCGGTATTTCATTTGCCTCTCGCGCTCATCTTGTGTTGAAGAAAGAGTAAGAACCATAATCGCGTTCTATAGAGGGAGAAACGGAGACTCAGAGGGGCCGTGCAGGGTGTCTGAGATCCCACACGACGACATGCAGAAGATCACACATCCTTGTAAGCGCAGGAGCCCAGACCAGTGACTTCAAATCCAACTCACCATTCTGGGCTCAAGAAGGAGAGGGTCTAGGGTCCGTGAAAGGCGTATGTACAAATATCGAGGTTCACAGGATTGTATTTCACTGAGTTAAAAAAAGAACTTTTCGTGTTTTTAACTACAAAAAATAACTTGTAATTCCACTGAAGGGAATTTAGAAAACATAAATGGGCAAGATACAAAAAAATCACCCATATTCCACCACCTAGAAATAACCACTGTCAACACGTCAGTGTATTTCACTTTGGTCATTGTGTCTGCTTGGGAGTTGAGTTGGGAGTGATGCTGAGGGAGGGAGAGCTCAGAGAAGGGACAGGGAGGAAACAGGCAAGAAAACAGGTGAGCGAAAAAAGAATTTAGCTGGAAGTAAAAAATGATAGATCTTGGCCAAATGACAGCAAATCTCAAAGCAGAGGTACCAAGAAAGGGGAAAAGGGGAGCCTGTGTTGCGGTTCTGCTTTTCTTTTACAACTCAGACGGCAGACTTCTGGGCCCCGATGGTGTGGAGTAAGGCTGCTCCCTGGTTCTTGAGTGACAAGTGCGTCAGTGTACTCGTGCCCGGCCCAGGCAACCCCCACTCCTGGCCGCTGCCCGAGCACTACCAGACCCTTCTGCCCCCACCCCCCACCCCCCGGCCACTCTTCTGCCCTCTAACTGACGCAAGTCTCTCACCTCACGGGGGCCAATGGATCTGGCTGGTTCTTCTCCAAGCATGGCTGTATAGTAGGCCAGATTCTGGTTCATCACCTCATCGTTGGGGAAGAAGAGGAGATAGGTCTTGGCACATTCGATAGCCTGCGTATAATTCCCAACTGCAAGGCAAAAAAGAAATGCCTGAGAAGAGAGGGTCCAATCCTGGGCACCAGGAACCACTGGTCTTGAGTCTCAGCACAGCCTGAGGCGGTGATGACACGGCAAGGTGGCCCTGCTACCTACCACAGCTGCCTGACCTGAGGGAGAAGTTCTAGAAGAATGAGAAGAATAGAATTTACGCAAACACAGAATGCAGAACTGATGCAAGGGGCTCAGGGTCCTCAGGCCTGCCTACTACTGAACGCCCACATCTTTTTTTTT
>NW_027976319.1:0-1100 GCF_054177405.1 Leptonychotes weddellii
TTTTAAGTATTTATGCACCCAGCATGGGAATACCCTGATACATAAAACAGTTAATAATAAACATAAAGGAGCTAATCAATAAGAATACAATAGTAGGGGACTTTAACACTCCACTTACATCAATGGACAACAAAAATCAATGAGGAAACAAAATGGCTTTAAATGACACACTGGAACAGCTGGATTTGACAGATATATTCAGAACACTCCATCCTAAAACAGCAGAATACACATTCTTTTCAAGTACATACAGAACATTTTCCAGAAGAGATCACATATTAGCCCACAAAACAAGCCTCAACAAATTAAAGATTAAAATCATACCATGCATCTTTTCTGACCATAGTGCTATGAAAGTAGAAGTCAACCACAAGAAAAAGTCTGGAAAGACCACAAATACATGCAGGTTAAATAACATGCTACTAAACAATGAATGCATAACCAGGAAATAAAAGAAATTAAAAAGTACATAGAAAAAAATGAAAATGAAAACATGATGGTCCAAAATCTTTGGGATACAGGAAAAGTGATTCTAAGATGGAAGTTTATAGCAATACAGGCCTACCTCAAGAAGCAAGAAAAATATCAAGTAAACAGCCTAACCTTACACATAAAGTATCCAGAAAAAGAAAATTAAACAAAACCTTAACCTAGTAGAAGTAAAGAAATAATAAAGATTAGAGATGAAATAAATGATAATACAAACAACAAAACAAAACAAAACAGTAGAACAGATCAATGAAACCAGGAGCTGGTTCTTTGAAAAAGTCAGTAAAATTGGAAGTTGGCTTGGAAAGTGAGAGAGGGGCTGAATTTCATGAGTTCCTGCAACCAGTGGGGCTTAAAGCCTGGAGTTTTAAAGGTCAGCATGTTTGGCTTGGGAAGAGCCTGGAGGGCACTGGGGGGTGCTCTTAGAGAGGAGGCACACAGCCCACAGACCTACAGCATGGAAACAACGATCTGAAGACCGCGGGTGGCACACAGTGGGGAGGTTATTTGCTCTTCTCAGAGCATGTCCCAGAGAGACAGCAATCAAGGGGAGACCCCTGCTAGAACAAAGGAACTGGTCAGCACCATTTCCCTCCCCTGCCCCTCAGCAT
>NW_027976320.1:0-205 GCF_054177405.1 Leptonychotes weddellii
CAAGATAGACGATGTGACACAGCAGGACTCCCTCTTCCGTGGCAGGAGTCCTCCGCTGACTTCAGAGGAGGTAGGGGCAGCCAATGTGGAAAACACACTGGAACTTTCCCTTGGAACTGGGCTGTGATGACAAGTGCTTGCCAGGAGCATCATCATCTTTTCCTTGACCCTCTCTCTAGTTTCTGAAGATACAAGAGAAAATAAT
>NW_027976321.1:0-205 GCF_054177405.1 Leptonychotes weddellii
AAGAACAAGCAAATGGCCAAGTTCCCCAGGGGAAATTCACTTTATGAAAGGGGAGATCATCTTTATAAATTCTATTTTAAAATAATCTATAATCAACACCCCAAAACCAAATAATCCAATAAAAACAGGCAGAGGGCATGAACAGACATTTCTCCAAAGAAGACATCCAGATGGCCAACGGACACATGAAAAGATGCTCCGCATC
>NW_027976322.1:0-205 GCF_054177405.1 Leptonychotes weddellii
TTAAAACAAATAAGCAAACTTGGATGACATCTTAAACAGAACGTTGTGACAGGAAATCCCCCCAGAAAACAGGTGTCAGGAGCAGCAAATCACCTAGAAGACAGCAAGAGCAGAGGGTTTTAAAATCAGTGGGGCAAATATTCTGATAAGGGAATGATGGGTCCTACAAGGCACAGAATTCAGAAATAGAAAACATTTATTCAGT
>NW_027976323.1:0-205 GCF_054177405.1 Leptonychotes weddellii
TTTTTTTTTTTTTTAAAGATTTTATTTATTTATTTATTTTGAGAGAGAGAGAATGAGAGACAGAGAGCACGAGAGGGAAGAGGGCAGAGGGAGAAGCAGACCCCCCGCCAAGCAGGGAGCCCGATGCGGGACTCGATCCCGGGACTCCAGGATCATGACCTGAGCCGAAGGCAGTCGCTTAACCAACTGAGCCACCCAGGCGCCC
>NW_027976324.1:0-205 GCF_054177405.1 Leptonychotes weddellii
TTTTTTTTTTTTTTTTAAAGATTTTATTTATTTATTTGAGAGAGAGAATGAGATAGAGAGAGACAGCATGAGACAGGGGAGGGTCAGAGGGAGAAGCAGACTCCCTGCAGAGCAGGGAGCCCGATGCGGGCCTCGATCCTGGGACTCCAGGATCATGACCTGAGCCGAAGGCAGTCGCTCAACCAACTGAGCCACCCAGGCGCCC
>NW_027976325.1:0-205 GCF_054177405.1 Leptonychotes weddellii
TAAGAACACCCGTAAGAGTGCTTCAATTTTTTGAAGGTGCTGGCAATGGAATATTGCTCAGAACCTGGTAGGAAGCCAATTTAGAGTCGAAATGGAAAGCAGAGAGGTTTTCTATTTTATATCTCTTTAGATATTGATTTGTCTTATTTTTGCTTATAATGTACTTTATATTAAATATAGTACCCAATCCTCTGTGTAACCTAGA
>NW_027976326.1:0-205 GCF_054177405.1 Leptonychotes weddellii
CATGGAAACAACATTTCTAATAAAAAAACTGAACACAACCCAAATATCTAATAACAAGAAAAGATTAAATAGATTATGGTGTGAGTATTCTACAGTGTTGAAAATAATGAATTATAGGGCGCCTGGGTGGCTCAGTTGGTTAAGCGACTGCCTTCGGCTCAGGTCATGATCCTGGAGTCCCGGGATCGAGTCCCGCATCGGGCTC
>NW_027976327.1:0-205 GCF_054177405.1 Leptonychotes weddellii
GAGGATGGGTTAGCCTGGTGATGGGTATTAAAGAGGGCACGTTCTGCATGGAGCACTGGGTGTTATGCACAAACAATGAATCATGGAACACTACATCAAAAACTAATGTTGTAATGTATGGTGATTAACATAACAATTAAAAAAAAAGAGTTGTCTTAAAAAAAAAAAAAAGATTATCCCCATTCAGGCATTGCTCTGTAAGGTT
>NW_027976328.1:0-205 GCF_054177405.1 Leptonychotes weddellii
TTTTTTTTTTTTTAAAGATTTTATTTATTTATTTGAGACAGAGAGAATGAGAGAGACAGAGAGCACATGAGAGGGGGGAGGGTCAGAGGGAGAAGCAGGCTCCCTGCCGAGCAGGGAGCCCGATGCGGGACTCGATCCCGGGACTCCAGGATCACGACCTGAGCCGAAGGCAGTCGCTTAACCAACTGAGCCACCCAGGCGCCCC
>NW_027976329.1:0-205 GCF_054177405.1 Leptonychotes weddellii
TTTTTTTTAAAGATTTTATTTATTTATTTGAGAGAGAGAGACTGAGAGAGAGAGCACATGAGAGGGAGGAGGGTTGGGAGGGTCAGAGGGAGAAGCAGACTCCCTGCCGAGCAGGGAGCCCGATGCGGGACTCGATCCCGGGACTCCAGGATCATGACCTGAGCCGAAGGCAGTCGCTTAACCGACTGAGCCACCCAGGCGCCCA
>NW_027976330.1:0-1100 GCF_054177405.1 Leptonychotes weddellii
AGTTACTACCCATTATTTTTTGTAATTCCTATGAAAGGGCTTGAGGCTTTTTATTCTGTGAAAGGTGTCAACAGACGGGAGGGTTGGGCAGCTTGCTTAATGTCTGCTTTTATCCTGCCTACCACTCTTGATCTTCATAATAACACAAGAGTTCTTTATTAGCTCTAGAATCTGAACTTTTCTGCTTTGTGGCTACAGTGTTCTGCAAAATGTAACTTGGTGCACTGAGTGTATTGAATTAAGATCCAAATGATCCTCATCATGGCAAATGAAACCACGCGGGGTTCCTGTCTGCCTGCTCTCAGTTAGTTTTACGGGTCCATGTAAGTGTGATGATGAGCAAATGCTCAGCCTCCGATTTCCATTCATTCAGTAGCCACCGGGCGCTTGCCTGGAATGAAGCAGTTTGCCGGATAACTAACTTCTGGCCTCAGGGTGGAGCTCTGTGTTACAGGATTCCTCACCCGTGAGCCTCAGGCCAGGGTCGACCTGTCTTATTCCCTTCACTGATCCATCCTGCGGCCACAGACACCTGAGAGCAGGGACTTCCGTCCTCCCGTAGGTAGGTGCTGAGCAGCAAGCAGCTTCCAGCTCAGGAGAAGAGCCAGAAAGTCAGCTGAAGCCAGGGATCTGCTACAGGACCGGTCAGTAGCTCTGGGCATCAAACTCAGGAGTCTGGTTAGCAAGTTAGACCAAGGCCCGTGGAACTGAGTCACGAGGGACCAAGGATGGCTATCGTTTGCACCCCCAGATCATTGCAGTCATAATAAAGCAGTCACCGCATGGGTCTCTGTCATGTAGGCAACAGCCCCTGCTGTTGGTAAGTGGATGGCATCTTACCTGTTAGGTTGCTCTGTGCGTCACTTCTTGACTCACACTGCCTTGGAAGGCATCGTGGTTACCCATCAGGAAACCGTGGTTCAGGCGTCCAGGGACACCCGTGGAAGCTTGACTCCCAGTCTGTCTCTAGACCACCAGGGCCATGGTTTCTCAACCTTCCCACCTCACATAAAAGATGGTGAAGGGCCCAGGCCATGACACTCTTCTAGGTTCTTGCCATCTGGAAGCCAAGCACCGCGGACCCTTCTGCCCCCTGGCCA
>NW_027976331.1:0-205 GCF_054177405.1 Leptonychotes weddellii
GGAGCGGGTGTGAGGGCCGCGGAGCAGGTGTGAGGGCCGGGGAGCAGGTGTACAGGTGTGGCCCAGGTACCTGCATGCCTAGGGCTTGTCCCTCCTCACCCCAGTTTACCACTGGGTCACAGCTTAGCCTCCAGTACTTGAAGACCCACTCCGGGCGATTTGTGAAGAAGCCAAATTGATATCAAGGACTGAAAACAGGCAATGG
>NW_027976332.1:0-205 GCF_054177405.1 Leptonychotes weddellii
AGAAATGTATTTCATGGTCCTTGGTCCATGACAGGTTACAGAAAACAAGCAAGTCTAAACAAGTAGGATGACCCAAATAACATACTTAGAAAGGTAAATTGTACATTTCTTTGCATGAGTGAAGTTGGTATATAAATGAAGTTTTTACCTTGACAACAAGAAATACCTCTTCCATCTTTTTTTATGTATACAAAATAACTTTCAC
>NW_027976333.1:0-205 GCF_054177405.1 Leptonychotes weddellii
CATGTAGCCAAAGCCTCCTGTGCTTTTTTCTTTTTTAAAGTTTTTATTGCTTGCTTGTTTGCAAGCTCTACATCATGGGGCTTGAACTCAGGACCCTGAGATCAAGAGGCACATGCTCTAAGGCACTGAGCCAGCTAAGAGCCTCTCCTGTGCTTACTTTTTAATGGCAGTTGTCCTTGAGCATTCCTGGAACCTATCACGGAGC
>NW_027976334.1:0-205 GCF_054177405.1 Leptonychotes weddellii
CCTTTCCCAGACCTGATTGAAAGGGTCTGGGGAGGGGCCTGGGTATCCAGATTGTTTCCAGGCACCACCAGTGATCGCGAGGTGCAGCCAGGCCTGAGGACCACCGCTGACATTGCAAAGATGAGCTTGTCCGCCAGATGGAGACAAAGCACGTCTCTGTGGAAAAGGCTCCATACAAACAAAACCCATTCTCTGACTTTACATC
>NW_027976335.1:0-205 GCF_054177405.1 Leptonychotes weddellii
GATAATGGAGATATTTACACATAGCTCTGAAAGTACAGAGGGGCTAGTTATTGATTTTGCCTGCCGAGCTGGTGATGGTGGTGATGGTGGTGGGAAAGGTGAAAGTGGTTGATGTTGGTGGTGATGGTGATAATAGTGATGGTGGTGGTGGTAATGGCGGTGGTGGTGATGGCAATGGTGGTGGCGGTGGTGGTGGTGGGAAAGG
>NW_027976336.1:0-205 GCF_054177405.1 Leptonychotes weddellii
AGCCCGATGCCGGACTCGATCCAGGGACTCCAGGATCATGACCTGAGCCGAAGGCAGTCGCTTAACCAACTGAGCCACCCAGGCACCCTGAAATATTAATGAAGTTTAAACATCCATCCAGTGAAGTTATAAACAGTGTAGCAAAGAAAATTTAGGTATATTAATTTCAAAGATAGAGGCATAAAAATTGGAATTTCAGGATTTT
>NW_027976337.1:0-205 GCF_054177405.1 Leptonychotes weddellii
GTAACCAGAAAATTTCTTGTTCTCTTGATTTTAGGAAGGCCTCACAACATTTTCATGCCATGCATCATCTTCTTGTAAGTAGAACACCAAGAATGTACAAGAATATATTAGCTGTTTGAAAAGGTCAATGTACTTCTCATCTACACACCAGGTAATGATAACTAACATTTGCCATTTATGAAGCAAAAGGGCCTGCCCTGTTACC
>NW_027976338.1:0-205 GCF_054177405.1 Leptonychotes weddellii
CATGGAGTCTTTATATTGTTTGGATATGAAAGGAGATGAGGGCTGAATGACTCTGCAGGATTACATGGTGTTTGTTTTATCTAGCTTGAGTTGTGCAGATGAACCCAGAGGCTACAGGTGGGTCATCAGCTCTATTTTGGGAAATCTACACTCTGACCAGAGACAGTGGCCATCCAAAAATTTCTGGAGAAATGGATGGTGGATG
>NW_027976339.1:0-205 GCF_054177405.1 Leptonychotes weddellii
TATCCCACCTCTGCTCAAATTGATTTTTTACTGAGTCTGAGTTTTGGTTTGTGCTGGGAGGGCATACTTTATAGTTTTATAAATGTTCTCTTTTGTGGTATCCCAAATCAAACCCCCTTCTGTATTAGAATCAGCATGCATTAGAGTAGGTGACTACCTTCACTATATAAATGTGAAAAGCTTCTATTTCCCACCAAACGTTTTA
>NW_027976340.1:0-205 GCF_054177405.1 Leptonychotes weddellii
AGTGCGTTCTGTTATTCGTATTGTCTCAGTTTTATATATCCCATAAGTGTCATTCTCAGAGCATCAAGCTGGCTTCCTGAATTATTTACCCCTCCGTGGTTTCATGCAAGGGATTTCAATTAAGTACGTTCTCCACCAATGGCTTTTGTCATCTGGAGAACCCCCAACATGCAGATAACTGGCCCTGCAAATTTTCTCTTTTATA
>NW_027976341.1:0-1100 GCF_054177405.1 Leptonychotes weddellii
CCCCTCGCCCACCGACCTCTGATGTCTCTGGGCTTTTCCTGCTAGAGTGAAATGTACCACATTAACCACTCGGAGCATCCAGGTCAGTGGCATTTACCCCGTTCACAGTGTTGCCCATCTGCCACTTCACCTAGTTCCAGAACATTCCTCACCACCCCCTCCCCCCCCACCGAGCAGCCACTGACCTCTTTTCTGTTCGTCTCCACGGTGTGGGCTGCTCACTCCAACGGAATTGCACCCGAGTGGCCTTTTATGTCCGGCTTCTCTCACTGAGCGCCCTGTTCCTGAGGCCACCCACGGCCCACCCACTGTGGCCAGTGATCTTACCTGTCCACTCGTGCTGGTGGACACCTGGGGCGTCTCCACGTTTTGGCTGCTGGGCACATTCACAGACGAGTTTTGGTTGGAAGCCCTGTGTTTTGTTCTTTGGGGTCTGCACCCACGGCGGTCTGGGGGGCAACTTCGTTTAAGCCCTGGAGGTCAAGGAGGGGTCGTGGGGACCCCCGTGTCTCCTCCTCCCACTGTGATGCTCTAGCAGCCGTGCCCGTGTGGGGACCTGCCACCCAGTGGCCGCAGTTCCGTACTGGGGGGTCCCCTGGAGGGGGTGGGGTCTGCAGGGAGGCGGGCCTACGGGTTCAGTGCAGCCTCCTGTCTCTGCAGGCGTGCGGGAGTCCGTGTCCCCCACGGCACAGCCACACACCCCGGAGCCCGAGGAGCCTCCGCGCCTGCCAGAGCCCCCCGACAATCGGTCCAGCACCCCGTAAGCGTGGGCCCCTGGTCTGCACACCGTGGCCGGCGCCACCCCCAACAGAGGCTCAGAGCCTCCCGGCTCTTCTGAGAGAAGCACAGCTGTGGGGCCACGTCCCTTTCCTGAAGCCCCCCAGACGCGGAGGGGCACTTGCTCACCCCGGCCCGGGCTGCAGGGGTGGTGGCCCCTCACCCCTTGTCCCAGACATGCGCCCCACGATGCTCCCTGACGCTCTGCTCACGCCTCGCTGTCTCGGCCACTCTGGACTGAGGAAAAGGGACGCGGGCTCTGGATTTTTGTTTATTAATTGAAGTATAGTTGACACACAAGGGACTCCTGTTAATGCCCTTTT
>NW_027976342.1:0-205 GCF_054177405.1 Leptonychotes weddellii
AGTGATAGTTCTGGGGGTGGGTACGGATCCAAGCAGGACCAACCAGAGTCCTCTCTTGAGCACTGGTGGTGACACAGAGACAGAAAATGTCTCTCCTGAGACCAAGGGCATTAAAATCCCATGGAACCGGGAGCTGTTGGAGGCAGAAACCAAAGCAAAGGAAAGCACATCAGAGCAGTGAAGAGAGAGGGAGCAGATTTCTGAA
>NW_027976343.1:0-205 GCF_054177405.1 Leptonychotes weddellii
TTTTTTTTTATTTTTATTCTTATGTTAATCCCCATACATTACATCATTAGTTCTAGATGAAGTGTTCCATGATTCATTGTTCGTGCACAACACCCAGTGCTCCATGCAGAACGTGCCCTCCTCAATACCCACCACCAGGCCAACCCATCCTCCCACCCCCCTCCCCTCTAGAACCCTCAGTTTGTTTTTCAGAGTCCATCGTCTC
>NW_027976344.1:0-205 GCF_054177405.1 Leptonychotes weddellii
GCTGCCGGACCGCGCGCTCCGGGCGCGCCTGGCCCGCGGGGAGCTGGCCCGGGCCGTGGTGCTGGACGAGGGCAGCGCCTCGGTGGCCGAGCTCCCCGCCGACGGCCCGGCACACGCGCTGCTAGCCGCGCTGCTGCCCGAGACCCGCGCGGGGCCCACGGCCGTGTGCTTCCTGCGAGGTGAGCGCCGCCCGCGCCGGGGGGGG
>NW_027976345.1:0-205 GCF_054177405.1 Leptonychotes weddellii
ACCGGCCTTATTTCCCGGCTCCCGGCCATGGCTTCCCCAGGTCTCCCGACCCAAATCACCAAATACCCCTGTCCTGTGCTCGCAGAACCGCCCATCCCACCCAACTGTTCCCCGGGGAAACCCTAGTTCTGAGCAGATCCAGGAGACCGGGTTCCACGGCTTTCCGTAACAGCGATCCACCGGAGGTGTCCGAGCGTGCCCCCCG
>NW_027976346.1:0-205 GCF_054177405.1 Leptonychotes weddellii
AGTGGGTAGCCTGGTGATGGGTATTAAGGAGGGCACGTACTGCATGGAGCACTGGGTGTTATACGAAAACAATGGATCGTGGATCACCACATCAAAAACTAACGATGTATTGTATGGTAACTAACATAATAAAATTAAAAAAAAAACAACTTGCTTTTAGAGTAGGTATGTACAGGTTTTTGCTCTAATAAGCAACTATAACATC
>NW_027976347.1:0-205 GCF_054177405.1 Leptonychotes weddellii
CCACCATACTGTCATGTCTACCTCGAGTTACAGTATCTCTCAAGAGTTTTCCAACACACACTTACAGAACTCAGCTCCTCTAGAACAAAAATAAGATGTCCAAATTTCCATTCCCTTACTGGAATTCATTTATTTCCCCCTAAAAAAGGAACAGCAGCACATTTCTTATTCCTGTGCTTTGTTCTCTTTTTTTTTTTTTAAGATT
>NW_027976348.1:0-205 GCF_054177405.1 Leptonychotes weddellii
TTCCTTCCTTCCTTCCTTCCTTCCTTCCTTCCACTGTAGCATGAGGCAGCTACCTCCGTGGAACCTGCCAACAAACCCCAAGACACAAAATGGAATTTGCAGACCCCTGCTGCCTCTTCCGCCTAGAAATCGATCATTGTTGTTGTTGTTTCTATTTACCGACTGCTTACTCGCTCTGGCTGAAACACTGTTTGCATCGATCATT
>NW_027976349.1:0-205 GCF_054177405.1 Leptonychotes weddellii
CAATATGGATGCACGTTGGGGTATTATGGTAAGTTAACTAAGACTGAGAAAGATAAATACCTATCATTTCACTCATTTGTGGAATCCAAAAAAACCCAAATGAATGAAGAAACAAAAAGCAAAATCAGACCTATAAATACAGAGAACAAACCAACGGCTGCCACACTGGAAGGGTGTTGGGGGATGGGAAAACTGTGTCGAGGTC
>NW_027976350.1:0-205 GCF_054177405.1 Leptonychotes weddellii
TTGGCTATTTATTAGGAATTCAGCGACAATACCCTTATGGTCTTACAATTCCTGGATGATCCCTATAAGGTAAATCTTGAATGGATGCCTGCCATCTTCACTCTTTTCTTATCAGGTGACCAGTTTTAAAGTCTCAAGAAGTAACTGTTACTCTTTTACAGTGTTCTTTTCCTAAAGAATTGATAAACTACTTCCATACATAGAG
>NW_027976351.1:0-205 GCF_054177405.1 Leptonychotes weddellii
TTCTCCCCTCCAGCCCCTGTATATTTTGAAGCCTCTGCCCTAGTCTAGGCCCCCATGTTCCCCGATCTAGGTGCCTCCCCAAGTCTTCTCCTGCTCTCCCCAACCCCAGACTAACCATACTGCCCCATTGCCAAGAGAGTTCAAGTGACCCTGACACTCCTCTGCCCAAAGCCTGCTTAGCTCCCTGGTGCTCTTGGAAGGAAGG
>NW_027976352.1:0-1100 GCF_054177405.1 Leptonychotes weddellii
AATCTGTGCTGGCTTCAGACTTTCCTTCTGCAGCGTCCTCCCCTCTCAGTCTTCACAGAACTGAAGAGAGTCAGGGCCTTGCTCTGGGTTAGGCTTTGACCTGAGGGAATGGTGTGGCTGCTTTGACCTTCTATGCAGACCACTGACACTTTCTCCACATCAGCAATAAGGCTGTTTTGCTTCCTTATCATCCATGTGTCTACTGGAGTAGCACTTGTAATGTCCCTCGAGAACTTTTCCTTTGTGTTCACAACTTGGCTAATGTTTGCTGCAAGAGGGCTGGCCCTCTGCCTGTCGCAGCTTTGGAGAGATGCCTTCCTCATTCAACTTACTCATTTCTGGCCTGTGATTAAAGTGAGAGACGTGTGACTCTTCCTTTCACTTAAACACTGAGAGCCCATTATTGTCATGTTATTAATTGGTCTAATTTCAATATTGGTGTGTCTCAGGGAATACGGAGGCCCCAGGAGAGGGAGAGAGATGGGGGACTGGCTGGTCAGTGCAACAGTCAGAACACACATGTTTATCAGATAAGTTTTCTATCTTATATGGGCACTGTTCATAGCACCCCCAAACAATTACAATAGTAACATCAAAGACCACAGGTCAGAGATCACTATAACAAATATAATAGCAATGAGAAAGTTTGAAATAACGGGAGAATAACTAAAAATGTGACAGAGTCGCAAAGTGAGCAGATGCTGTTGGAAGGTGGTGCCAAGAGACTTACTTGACACAGACCTTCAGTTTGTAAAAATGCAGTTTTTCTGGGAAGCAGATAAATAAAGTGGAGCAGAGTAAAATGAGGTGTGCTTGTAGTAATTATGAGCCTTCCGTAAAGGAATTTTCAGGACCACATGGCTTCACTGGTAAATTATTTCAAGTATTACATTGAAATATGATATCAATCCTTCATGAACTTTTTCAGAAACTAGAAGAGAGAAACCCCCCAACTCCCTTCATGAGGCCAGTATTACCCAGATGCAAAAGCCAAACAATGAAATATATAAAAAAAAAAATACATAAAAAGTAAAAAGAAAAGAGACCCTGTGAACAATATACCTCACGAATATAGTCACCAAATTCCCAATAAAATATTA
>NW_027976353.1:0-205 GCF_054177405.1 Leptonychotes weddellii
AAAAGCTTTAAAAGATGTTTATTCTTTAACTCACCAATTATATTTCTATTATAATGAACAGTACACAAAAATGCACACAGAGCATTTATCATGGTTTTAGTAATAGCAAAAAATTAGAAACAAGCTAAGTCATCACGGATGATGAAGGGTAGGGTCACTAATGGAAGGTACTATCTGAGTGCTCACTGAAGCTGGAGGACGGAAA
>NW_027976354.1:0-205 GCF_054177405.1 Leptonychotes weddellii
GGAAAGAAGAGAAATAAATAGAATCTATACAGAAGTGTTCACATGGACACTCAATTGGTGGTGGGGGGCCGGGGGATAAAAAGAAGTCATATTCAGAAAATACTGGGATTCTACCATTTGCATAGAGGAACATCAATATGAAATATGCTTGCCATCAAGAAGTATTCACTTTGGTTGAAAAAGATTTTTTTAAAAAAAAAAGTTC
>NW_027976355.1:0-205 GCF_054177405.1 Leptonychotes weddellii
AAAAAAAATGCACAGGTTTCTTTCTTTTTTTTTTTTTACTTACTAATCATCTTTATTTATTCATTTGTTTGTTTGTTTGTTTTTATTCTTATGTTAATCCCCATACATTACATCATTAGTTCTAGATGAAGTGTTCCATGATTCATTGTTTGTGCATAACACCCAGTGCTCCATGCAGAACGTGCCCTCCTCAATACCCCCCACC
>NW_027976356.1:0-205 GCF_054177405.1 Leptonychotes weddellii
TTTCCGCCTTCCTCCGCCCCTCCCTCGCCTGCCTCGCCCCCCTTCCCTCTCTCCTTCCCCCTGCGCAGCTTCTGTCCTGCACTTCCCACCCCATGAGGGAGACGGATGAGAGGACCGCAGGCTCCCCGCCTCGCATAGAGAAGCCTTGACACAGGATTGTACCCACGTCTCGGTCTTGCAAATCCATGATGCATGCATATGCACA
>NW_027976357.1:0-205 GCF_054177405.1 Leptonychotes weddellii
ACTCGTGCTGCTGTGACTCCGGGTGCCTGTTGGGAGTCCCTGCTTTCACTTCTTTTGGGGATAAAATACTTTTGTCCTGGTTTAACACCTCACCCCAGCCTGCAGGTCATCTGCCTGCCCCTCAGGACACAGGGGAGCCCAGTCTGAGCTGCAGAATCCAAGATAGGGCTTCTCTCTCCCTCACCCTCGCTTGGACCCACACACC
>NW_027976358.1:0-205 GCF_054177405.1 Leptonychotes weddellii
CACACGGGACTGCTGGCCCTGAGCATGGGCACAGCGGGCCGGGAGAGCCCCCGGGGCTTGGGCGCTGGGACGGAGCCTGGCAACCACGCTCCGTCCCCAGGGCAACCGCAGCTCTGGCTTCTGAGGCTCACATCCGCGCCTCGCAGGGCCCACACTGCGTCACAGTCCCTGTGGCCTCATCCTGCTCATGAAAGCACCCTGTCTT
>NW_027976359.1:0-205 GCF_054177405.1 Leptonychotes weddellii
GCCTGACTCAGTCAGAAAAGTATGCAACTTTTGTTCTTGGGGTTGTAAGTTTGAGCCCCATGTTGGGTGTAGAGATTACTTAAAAAAATAAAATCTTAAAAAAATAATAAGTTCACTTGATTAAGGAAAAAGAAATTATTGAAAATTCCCCTATGTTATCATCAATTTTTCTTCTGTTTTAGAAAGTTCCCCCATCTTTGCTCTG
>NW_027976360.1:0-205 GCF_054177405.1 Leptonychotes weddellii
CCTCCCCGAGCCCTGGTTCCATCAGAGACCCGGGGAGACGCAGGGAGACATGGGGAGACGCTGGCTCTGCAACCCCGTCCGGTCCCGGCCTTAGCATCTCAGAGAGGCCGCCTCTGTGGGGTTGAAGGGAAGTGCAGCCCTCAGGCATTTTCTGAGTGGTGGAGGAGGGTTAGAAACCAGAACCCAGACTGGTCCTCGTGGGCCT
>NW_027976361.1:0-205 GCF_054177405.1 Leptonychotes weddellii
TGGGGTACAACCCTGGCCTCTGTTCTTGCCTAAATTCTGCAATTTTTGCCAGGTCACCTGTTGTCTCTAAGCCTGTTTCTTCCTCTTCGAAGTGGGGATATTAAGAGGTGGAACCATCCTAACTTGGCTTTTTTTGTGGTCGAAATCCAGTATCCGCAATTTCGTGCACTTCCACGTGACGCTTATCGCCTGAGGGGGGTGCTGC
>NW_027976362.1:0-205 GCF_054177405.1 Leptonychotes weddellii
GGGTTGAGAAGTCACTTGTGTCACTTCCTACACCACTAACCATTTGCTTTTCCATCATGATAGAATCCTTTGTGTTGTCTGTCATGTCTGTATGCACTCCAGAAGTCTAGATATGGTATCCTAGCTGTGATAGCACTGTTTGTATAGGAAAGTCTATGAAATATTCAGAAGGCAAAATCAAGTAGTGGACATAAAGTGTTTGTAT
>NW_027976363.1:0-1100 GCF_054177405.1 Leptonychotes weddellii
TCAAATTCCTCTTCCTCTAAGCAGTTTGCCCTGACAACTCTGGCCTAGGATTATCTTTTGCTCCTTATAAACCTAAATTGTGGGGACTGTATACTGTCTTGAAGGGTTCTCCATGCAGAACCTGTGGACTCCTCGAGATTTCTCCCACTTTCCATTTGGGCATAACCTGCACCACACCTCCATACAGAGCGAGAATTCACAGACACCTTTGGCTTGATTTGTGGCTTTCGTGCAGGCCCTTGGACAGCTAGTCCTATATGTGGTAAGGAAGGGAGAGCTCCCTTTTGAGACACTGAAGACTAAAAGTAATGAAGAGGTGATTCAACTTTCTCCAGATGAGGAAACTCGGGACCTCATTCATCAACTGTTTAACCCTGGAGACAATGTGCAGGGGCACCTGAGTGGCCTGCTGGGTCATCCCTTCTTTTGGAGTTGGCAGAAGTAAGTAAAAGTTGCTCTCATAAATAAATAAATAAAATCTTTAAAAAAAAAAAAAAGTTGATGGCATATTCCAGGCCTCCAGAAGCAAGACAATGAGTGTATTAGTCATGATATATATATATGTTCAAATGATATATAGCTAGATAGATAGATATAGATATAGATATCCAAATGATAAATATAAATTTAGATTTACTTATTAAAAAATATTTTATTTATTTATTTAGAGAATCTTAAGTATGCTGTGCTGAGCACAGAACCCGACGTGGGGCTCTATTTCAGGACCCTGAGATCATGACCTGAGCCGAAATCAAGAGTGAGGCACTTTAACCAACTGAGCCACTCAGGCGTCCCTATATATTTATTTTTTTAGAAGGAAATGGCTCATGCAGTATTAAGGCTGAGAATTCTCACGATCTGCCTCTGCAAGCTGGAGACGCAGGAAAGCCCATAGTGTAATTTAGTCCAAATCCAAAGGCCTGAGAACCAGGGCACTGATGATGTGGGTTCCAGTAAGGGTCTGAAGGCCTGAGAACTGGGAGGGCTGAGGGCAAGAGAAGATTGATGGCCCAGCTGAAAAAAATCAGACAAGAAGGGATGAGTTCCATCTTTTATTCTATTTCTTTTTTTAATATTTATGTCAATAAAATTTATTTTTT
>NW_027976364.1:0-205 GCF_054177405.1 Leptonychotes weddellii
GGGACGGGGAGCCATCAAGCCAGGTCCTCCGTCAGTGGCCTCATGGCCCAGGGCTGTCCTGAACGGAAGCTCAGGACCGGGGTCAGACCCCACCACTGTCATACCCAGCACTGGTTGAGGTCCGGCTGTAAGGCTCTGGGCAGGGAACGTGGGGGTGGCATTCCGTAGCGTTTGCCAGTTTTCTGTGGTGTACACAGTTTTACCA
>NW_027976365.1:0-205 GCF_054177405.1 Leptonychotes weddellii
TTTTATATCAAGGGACATGTCAAATTGTGTACATTGACTGTTGATCAACTTTTAATAAAATGGTAGGAAGTCCTTAATGAATTTGTGTCTAATCTCCTTTTTAAGACTGGAATTTTGGCTATAGAGTTCTCCAGGAGCAAGGTTGATCCTCTGTGGCAAGATGTGGTAGATAAGGAATGAGTCAGATCTGCACCCTGTGCGCCCA
>NW_027976366.1:0-205 GCF_054177405.1 Leptonychotes weddellii
TTGGCACTTGGTGCACCCTGCTTGGGGCTTCTGCCCACTGAGAATTACCCCGGGTGGGGGGGCTTCACCACCAGATGCTAGGCACACAGAGCTCAGAAAGGGCATGCCAAGGAGATATGGACCATGGGTGTCCTTCCTCAGCCCCTTCCTGGTCCCAGGGCCCCACCCACAAGGTGTGGATTCAGGGTGAGGAAAGGCCACCTCC
>NW_027976367.1:0-205 GCF_054177405.1 Leptonychotes weddellii
AACCTCCTTAATAAAAAAGAAAGAAAGAAAAAAAAAGAGAAGAATTTCCCCAGGTATTCCTTTTTTCTTTTTTATGTTATGTTAATCACCATACATTACATCATTAGTTTTTGATGCAGTGTTCCATGATTCATTGTTTGCGTATAACACCCAGTGCTCCATGCAGAACGTGCCCTCTTTAATACCCATCACCAGGCTCCCCCCT
>NW_027976368.1:0-205 GCF_054177405.1 Leptonychotes weddellii
TGAAGCGGGGGAAATCGGAGGGGTAGACGAACCATGAGAGACGATGGACTCTGAAAAACAAACAGGGTTCTAGAGGGGAGGGGGGTGGGAGGATGGGTTAGCCTGGTGGTGGGTATTGAGGAGGGCACATTCTGCATGGAGCACTGGGTGTTATGCACAAACAATGAATCATGGAACACTTCATCTAAAATTAATGATGTAATGT
>NW_027976369.1:0-205 GCF_054177405.1 Leptonychotes weddellii
ATATTACTCAGCCATCAGAAAGGATGAATACCCAACTTTTACATCAACATGGATGGGACTGGAGGAGATTATGCTAAGTGAAATAAGTCAAGCAGAGAAAGTCAATTATCATATGGTTTCACTTATTTGTGGAACATAAGGAATAGCATGGAGGACATTAGGAGAAGGAAGGGAAAAATGAAGGGGGGAAAATCGGAGGGAGAGA
>NW_027976370.1:0-205 GCF_054177405.1 Leptonychotes weddellii
GGGGGTGGGGCACCAGGTGGCCTAGCTGGATGAGCATGGGACTCCTGATTTTGGCTCAGGTCATGGTCTCAGGGTCCTCGGATCAAGCCCCGAGTCGGGCTCCCGGCTCAGGGGGGGGAGTCTGCTTGTCTCCCTCGCCCTCTCTCCCTCTCTCTTTCTCTGAAATAAATAAATAAATCTTAAAAAAAAAAAAAAAAAAGGAAAG
>NW_027976371.1:0-205 GCF_054177405.1 Leptonychotes weddellii
AAATTGTACTAATTGAAACTAATTAATTACACTATATATTAGCTAACTGAAATTTAAATAAAAACTTAAAAAGAAACAAAAAATAAGAGAAAAGGTAATAGGCTTAGATAGAAACAAAACAGCTCAATTTTTTTTTTTTAAAGATTTTATTTATTTATTTGAGAGAGAGAGAATGAGAGACAGAGAGCATGAGAGGGAGTAGGGT
>NW_027976372.1:0-205 GCF_054177405.1 Leptonychotes weddellii
GGGGTGGCTGGGTGATAGACATTGGGGAGGGTATGTGCTATGGTGAGCGCTGTGAATTGTGTAAGACTGATGAATCACAGACCTGTACCCCTGAAACAAATCATACATTATATGTTAATTTAAAAAAAAGAAAGAAAATAACTGCCCATTTAGAAATCTAGATCCAAAATGACTTATGGGCTATTTTAATCTGACTCAGATATTT
>NW_027976373.1:0-205 GCF_054177405.1 Leptonychotes weddellii
CCCACATTACAGGAAATGGCTTCTACTGCGGCAGATGTTTCTCTTCATAAAGGAGAATCGAAAACTGGAGCGATTTCCCCAGATAACTTCACTAAAACACCTCTAGGCGATGCACAGAGCAGAAAGGAGAGAGGGAAAAAATGGCAGAGTGAAACCCTGCATGTTTTATCAATGCTTCAGGGAAAAAAAGTTACAGAAGAGAAAT
>NW_027976374.1:0-1100 GCF_054177405.1 Leptonychotes weddellii
GTTGTCTGTTTGTTCGTTTGGAAAGACCATTTTATTGATGGGTTTGAGGGAAGGGATCAAAAGACTGGGAGGACAATGAGATCCAGTGTCCTCAGCCTTGGCCTGGCCAGGGTCTCCCCCGCTTCACAGTTGCCCAAATCTCTGTTGGCCATTTGTATGTTTTCTTTGTAAAAATGTCTATTCAGGTCCTTTGCCTATTTTAAACTGGGTTATTTGTTTTTTCACTATTGAATTATAGGACTTCCTTGTATATTTTGAATATTAACCCTTTATCAGATATGAGGTTTGCAAATATTTTCCCCATTCTGTAAGTTGTCTTTTCATTTTTTGATGATTTCCCTTGCTGAACAGAAGCTTTTAGTTTGATGTAGTACCTCTTGTTTATTTTTCCTTTTTGTGCCTTTACTTTTGGTGTCAGATCCAAAAAATCATTGCCAAGACCAATGACAAGGAGTTTTTTCCTTATGTTTTCTTCTAAGGGTTTCATGGTTTAGGTCTTACATTCAAGTCTTTAGCCCATTTTGATTTGATTTGTGTATATTGTATAAGATGGGGGTCTCATTTTATTTTTTTGCACATGGATATCCAGTTTTATCAATATGATTTATTAAGAGATAATCTTTTCCTTCTTGTATATTCTTGATTCCTCTGTTGAAAATTAATTGACTGTATAAGTGTAGGTTTATTTCTGGGCTCTCTATTTTGTTTCATTGATCTATGCGTCTGTTTTTATGCCAATACCATACTGTTTTGATTATGATAGCTTTGTAATATAGTTTGAAATTGGGACGTATGATGCCTCCAGCTTTGTTATTTTTTTCTTAAGATTGCATTGGTTATTTGAAGTCTTTTGTGATGCCTTATGAATTTTATACTCTGGAGTATTTAATTATGCCTCATGATCCAGGAAAGTCGGTTGCTCATGTGAGGAGTCCAACATAAACTGCATGACATTTTTAGTGCATTTTTCTAACCAAGACTGCCAAATACTTATATGTGCCTGATCTTACTAAGAAATAAGAACCCCATATCATGACCACATTCTCATTGCTTCTTGGTTTTTCTCTTTCATGTTAGAGTTGACTGCAGAGTTATCCCTT
>NW_027976375.1:0-205 GCF_054177405.1 Leptonychotes weddellii
TCTTATCAGGGGCCCAGTGCCTCTTCTTTGGGCTTTCAGAGCTCCATATCGACCCACCTTCACAGGTGCCCCGTTGTGTGGCTGGTGCCTGGAGCTGACCTCAGAAGCTGGTAAATCCCCAACTGGCGTTCTTCTCTGTTAACCGATGAGACTAAGAGACAGGACCACGTTCCACTCGGGCCATTCTCCCTCTGGTGGGAAATCA
>NW_027976376.1:0-205 GCF_054177405.1 Leptonychotes weddellii
TTTTCTTTTTTTTTTTAAATTTTTTAAATTTTATTATGTTATGTTAGTCAACATCATTAGTTTTTTATGTGGTGATCCACAATCCATTGTTTTCATATAACACCCAGTGCTCCATGCAATAAGTGCCCTCCTTAATACCCATCACCGGGCTAACCTATCCCCCCTCCCCCACCCAAAACCCTGTTTGTTTCTCAGAGTCTATAGT
>NW_027976377.1:0-205 GCF_054177405.1 Leptonychotes weddellii
GGCCCACAGAGGCGCCCCCGTGGCAGCCCTCCGGCTCCTGACCGGCTCTCAGAGGAGGGACCTGTCCCTTACCTTGAGTCAGAGCCCAATTCCTGGGGCTTCCCAGCCATTGGCCCTGGTTCTGTCCTCTGGGACGAGGCCCGCAGAGCTGGTTTAGATCACCCTGCAGACACAGTGAGGGTCGTTATTCCTCCTTCCATCCTCC
>NW_027976378.1:0-205 GCF_054177405.1 Leptonychotes weddellii
GTATACCGGTGTTGGTCCAAGTTCACTCCTTTCTCCATCCACCTTCCGTATACTGCATATGTACTTTTGTCGTTGCACGAAGTGAGAATTGGTGCCTGTTTGCATGGCCTCAGCTCATTCACTGCAAGATCCTCAATCATGATACAACAGGATATTTACGAAGGAACAAAACTATGTTAAGAGGTTTTAGAAAGCTTTTAAAAAA
>NW_027976379.1:0-205 GCF_054177405.1 Leptonychotes weddellii
CGGAAGAGACAAGTCACCAGAATTACTCAGAAGTGGCACGGAAGCTGAATTGCCCAACGCTGGAGGTTCAATGGGGAAGGTCTCTCTGGTGACCTCAGCCACAAGTGTGTTTTCCACAGCAGGACTGAGTTTAACCAGGGACCGAGTGGCACGCTATGGCGTGCGCTGTGGGGACCAGGCTAGCTGGGCCCTGGTTCTGCGGGTT
>NW_027976380.1:0-205 GCF_054177405.1 Leptonychotes weddellii
AGAAATGTATTTCATGGTCCTTGGTCCATGACAGGTTACAGAAAACAAGCAAGTCTAAACAAGTAGGATGACCCAAATAACATACTTAGAAAGGTAAATTGTACATTTCTTTGCATGAGTGAAGTTGGTATATAAATGAAGTTTTTACCTTGACAACAAGAAATACCTCTTCCATCTTTTTTTATGTATACAAAATAACGTTCAC
>NW_027976381.1:0-205 GCF_054177405.1 Leptonychotes weddellii
TTTAATTGTTTTCTTGTGGAGTTCTTAGGGTTTTCTCTATCTAGTATATAGGAAACTAGTACAATGGTTTGTGTCTAGAAAAGATATTTTAAGACAGGATGACTTAAGTCAACTCCGATTTTCCATAGAAGCAGAACAAGTTAGCGGTTACATTTTGTTACTGACTGTTCTTCAGGGGAACCACTACCCATAGCATTTTTAACCC
>NW_027976382.1:0-205 GCF_054177405.1 Leptonychotes weddellii
CCAGTGTTGTGTTCCCAGCAGCAACGAGTGAGCGTTCCTGCTGCCCCATGTTCTCGCCAGCCCCTGAGGCTGTCAGCGTTCCCATCGTGGCCATTCTCGGAGCTGTGCAGTGGTATCTCAGGGTTGTACTCATTTGCATTTCCCTGATGACATACGCTGCTGGGCATCTTCTCGCCTGCTGTATGTCATCTTTGGGGAGAAGTCT
>NW_027976383.1:0-205 GCF_054177405.1 Leptonychotes weddellii
TTGCACGAATCTTGGTTATAAGATGCAAGTGAAGATGTTTGACCTGATGGAATGCTGCATGTCCCGTGAAAGCAATGTGATTCATTTTCTCAGTCTGTCCTCCCACCCGCGGTCTTCTTGGAGTAATTCTGCTGCCTGCTTCCCAGTCTGCTGCTTCTCCCACCTCTGCACTCACAGAGAAGGTCCTTGGCAGTCTGGCACTCCC
>NW_027976384.1:0-205 GCF_054177405.1 Leptonychotes weddellii
CCAGATGCAGGAGACGGAAATCCCCGTGCAGTCTGTGAGATGTTTCATCAAAGCTTGGAACCACATACCGTAGCTTCCTCTACTGAAATGTCTATTTTTAACATCCTACCTCAAAAGGAATCTCTTCCACAGGGCAGGGAGTCTAGATCCTGGAGCTTAAAAATAATAATAATCCAAAGACATCCCCTTAATCGCGCTTTGCCTG
>NW_027976385.1:0-1100 GCF_054177405.1 Leptonychotes weddellii
TCTCCCCCTATAACATGAACGGCGGTGGATAACGAAGAAAAGGGATGTGGTTAATACAAATTGGAATAAGGTACACAGGTTCTGGTAAAGCAACCACACACCTCCCCGTCCATTCTTTGGGTGGTAGCTGAACAGAGAAAGTATCTCAATATACCATGCGTCACCCACCCTTCTATCTAGCATGTTCATAGAGTCACAACTGCTTAAAATATGGCTTGCCAATCGCGGGCACTATTTAGATTACCTACGTTGAGATCAACAGCTCCTGGAATGTTCCCGGCCCTGACCATGCTCATCCAAGCAGAGTTCCACAGCTGTCTTCTCTCTTTACTTTCTACTCCACTCCCAATCTGGTCCCACTGTCAATAACCACAACCTCACTGCCAACTGCCGACTGTTCTCTGGTTCTTTCTGCCTTTCAGATCAAAGGGTCTTTCTCCATTGGCTTCTCTCATTTCAGATGCATTCTCTGCCTCCTTGTAGAACGACCCAGTTCAGCTCCATGTTCACCTGAACTAGGTTATAATGCTGTCGACTACACCTCCCTTGGAAATGTGAACTCCATTAGGGCAGGCCTCCTGTCCGTCTTGTTCCGTTCACGATCTCTCGTGCTTAGAACTGTACCAGTGCATCGAAGCTCCCCAAAGAGGTATTTGCTGAATGAATAAATGGGTAATACATGACTGAATGGAGTTAGAATTTAAAGACACGGTCTCAGCCTCTTACAATTCGAAAGCTGTGCCTCCATTCTGTACCAGCGGAGTCCTAACCACCCCACAGGCCCTGTGGGACTCTACGAATTGAGTTTCCAACAGTGGTCTTGGCCTGGTCTTGCAGACAGGTTTCCTCCATGACTGCAAAAATGGTTTGGTTATGGAGACAATCAAAAAGTGCTGGACCAGGGCGCCTGGGTGGCTCAGTCGTTAAGCGTCTGCCTTCGGCTCAGGTCATGATCCCAGGGTCCTGGGATCGAGTCCCACATCGGGCTCCCTCCTTGGGGGGAAGCCTGCTTCTCCCTCTCCCCCTCCCACTGCTTGTGTTCCTGCTCTCGCTATCTCTGTCTCTGTCAAATAAATAAATAAAATCTTTAAAAAAAAAAA
>NW_027976386.1:0-205 GCF_054177405.1 Leptonychotes weddellii
CTCCACCAACACTCAGTTTGTTTCCTGCAATTAAGAATTCCTCATATCAATGAGATCATATGATACATGTCTTTCTCTGTTTGACTTATTTCACTCAACATAATACCCTCCAGTTCCATCCACGTCGTTGCAAATGGCAAGTTGATCTATATTTTAATAGACAATTTTATCATTTTTCCAGGACACACTTCTTTTATAACTTAGT
>NW_027976387.1:0-205 GCF_054177405.1 Leptonychotes weddellii
CAGTGTGATAATCCCCTCTGGCAAAGACCTCGGCAGAGAGATGCCTGCAGGCGCTCTCGCTCTCCCTGGACTGGGTGCTGTGTGGGGGCGCGGGGCACCCCACCCGCCTCTCCCTGGGTTCTTGCCTCTTCTCCTTCTGGTCCCTCCCTGGGTCACTTTGTCCCGCTGCCGGCCTCGTAGCGTGCTGGCTGTTTCTCTGCGGCTC
>NW_027976388.1:0-205 GCF_054177405.1 Leptonychotes weddellii
CACACGGGACTGCTGGCCCTGAGCATGGGCACAGCGGGCCGGGAGAGCCCCCGGGGCTTGGGCGCTGGGACGGAGCCTGGCAACCACGCTCCGTCCCCGGGGCAACCGCAGCTCTGGCTTCTGAGGCTCACATCCGCGCCTCGCAGGGCCCACACTGCGTCACAGTCCCTGTGGCCTCATCCTGCTCATGAAAGCACCCTGTCTT
>NW_027976389.1:0-205 GCF_054177405.1 Leptonychotes weddellii
ACAATTTTTAAAAATTAAATTCTAGTATAAGATATTTCAAATAATGTGAAACAAAAATATCTGAGTAAGAAGCAATGAGGCGGGGCACCTGGGTGACTCAGTCCATTGAGCATCTGCCTTCGGCTCAGGTCATGATCCCAGGGTCCTGGGATCGAGCCCCTCATCGGGCTCCCTGCTCAGCGGGAAGCCTGCTTCTCCCTCTCCC
>NW_027976390.1:0-205 GCF_054177405.1 Leptonychotes weddellii
CGCCTGGGTGGCTCAGTTGGTTAAGCGACTGCCTTCGGCTCAGGTCATGATCCTGGAGTCCCTGGATCGAGTCCCGCATCGGGCTCCCTGCTCAGCAAGGAGCCTGCTTCTCCCTCTAACCCTCCCCCCTCTCATGTACTCTCTCTCTCTCATTCTCGCTCTCTCAAATAAATAAATAAATCTTTAAAAAAAAAAAAGATACACA
>NW_027976391.1:0-205 GCF_054177405.1 Leptonychotes weddellii
GTTTTTTTTTTTTTAAAGATTTTATTTATTTATTTGAGACAGAGAGAATGAGAGAGACAGAGAGCACATGAGAGGGGGGAGGGCCAGAGGGAGAAGCAGGCTCCCTGCCGAGCAGGGAGCCCGATGCGGGACTCGATCCAGGGACTCCAGGATCATGACCTGAGCCGAAGGCAGTCGCTTAACCAACTGAGCCACCCAGGCGCCC
>NW_027976392.1:0-205 GCF_054177405.1 Leptonychotes weddellii
ATTCACTGTTGACACTATCATTACTGTGACTTTGCTAAACACAGTCTTGTCCCAGGGACTCAATGTTCTCAAGTCTTCAACGGCTCCACATTACCTTAGATTCCAAATAGCTGGGTGTGAACTTCCAAATCTTTTTACAACCTAGTTATTTTCTACATAAATACCCCCACTTTTCACTACATTTTGTCTTTAATATTTATTATTC
>NW_027976393.1:0-205 GCF_054177405.1 Leptonychotes weddellii
TTCCTGAATACAAATTTCATTTACTTTGTGGGCCCCTCTGCCCAACACAGGGCAAAAACAGTCAAAAAACATCTTTTTGCCAAGTTCTAATATGGTATGAAAATGAGCTACAAACAACAGTTTAGGTTTGAAATATGTAGTGGTGCATCCTATTGGCAAAGACTGATTCCTCTGAGAGTTTCTGAACCACTCAATGTTCTGGGTA
>NW_027976394.1:0-205 GCF_054177405.1 Leptonychotes weddellii
GTAGATTTGTCACATATAGCCTTTATTATGTTAATGTATATTCCTTCTATACTGAATTTGTTGAGATTTTTTTTTTAATTTTTTTATTCTTATATTATCCCCATACATTGCATCATTAGTTTTAGATGTAGTGTTCCATGATTCATTGTTTGTGCATAACACCCAGTGCTCCATGCAGAATGTGCGCTCCTCAATACCCATCACC
>NW_027976395.1:0-205 GCF_054177405.1 Leptonychotes weddellii
TCTTGCGTTCCTTTCGCTGTTTTCTTGATGTCTTTTTCTTCTCATACAGGCCATGTCTTGCAAGTCTGTGTTTGGGTTCATTTTTCTTTGCATAATCCAAGGAATCATATATCATGCCAAAGCCGGTTGTCTTGCCACCACCAAAATGGGTTCTGAATCCAAACACAAATATGACATCTGGTGTGGTCTTGTACATTTTGGCTAG
>NW_027976396.1:0-1100 GCF_054177405.1 Leptonychotes weddellii
TTCCTCCTGGATCTGGATTTCTGTTTCCTTCCCCAGATTTGTAAAGTTTTCAGCTATTAATTCTTCAAAGGTATCCTCTGCCCCCTTTTCTCTCCTTTCTCCTTTTAGGATCCCTATAATGCAAATGTTATTACATTTGATGGTGTGTTGAGTTCCTGTTACCTATTCTCATTTTTTTTTTTTTTTGAAGATTTTATTTGACAGAGAGAGACATAGTGAGAGAGGGAACACAGGAGGGGGAGTGGGAAAGGAAGAGGTAGGCTTTCTGCAGAGCAGGGAGCCCGATGCGGGGCTTGATCCCAGACCCTGGGATCATGACCTGAGCCGAAGGTAGACGCTTAAAGTCTGAGCCGCCCAGGCGCCCCTCTATTCTCATTTTTTATTATACTTCTTCTCTCTCCTGTTCAGCTTCATTGGTTTACATTACTCTGTCCTCCAGGTCGCTGATCTGTTCTTCTGTATCCTCTAGTTTAGTATTTATTCCCTGTAGTGTATTTTAAATTTCATTTATTGGGTTCTTCAGAGTATTTTTATTTGTTGACCTTGAATCCTGTTACCTTGCTGAACTCACTTAATAGTTTCAGGTTTTTCTTTTTTAAAAGTATATATTCCCTGGATTTTCTATTTAGACAATTACGTCAGATTCAAATTGGAGGAGATTTATTTCTTTCTATTCTGTATTTTTAAATTGTTTTTCTTACCCTATTGTACTGCCAGTACTATGTTGAATAAGAGTGGTGAGAGTTGGCATCTTTGCCTTGTTCTTGAGTTTATAGAGGAAGGATTCAGTCTTCCAACATTAAGTATATTAGCTGCAGGTTTATTGTAGACACTCTTTATCAAGTTGATATTTAAAAAGTTTTGTTGTGTTAAATGTTACAAATATACTGAATTTGAGATATTGTCAATTTTTACTGAAAAGAGGTTACTTTTATTTACATTCTTATCAAAAATGACTGAAAATATTGCCCTATATTCTTTTCAATTAAATATATTTCTTTAAACTTAATGGTCTTTATCAGTCTGATGTGTAAAAAATAGTGTCTCATTATTAGCCTTTTTTACATTTTTATGTAAGCAAATTTATTAATGTTTCATTA
>NW_027976397.1:0-205 GCF_054177405.1 Leptonychotes weddellii
TTTATCCATTCATTTGTTGATGGACATCTTGGCTCTTTCCATCGTTTGGCTATTGTGGACATTGCTGCTATAAACATTGGGGTGCACGTATCCCTTCGGATCATTACATTTGTATCTTTGGGGTAAATAGCCAATAGTGCAATTGCTGGGTCATAGGGTAGCTCTATTTTCAACTTTTTGAGGAACCTCCATACTGTTTTCCAGA
>NW_027976398.1:0-205 GCF_054177405.1 Leptonychotes weddellii
TCCCCATATTGAATCTAAAAATCACATATAAAAGACAGAACTTGTTAAATCTGTAATGATTATAAGATTGTTTATGTCCAGATTCATGCAAATTTCAGGCTTATGGTATTTCAGAATGATATTATCATCAGCATTTACTTGAAATGGAAGGAATGGATGAATTGGGAAGGAGAGACTCTTACAAGATCCTGGAAGCATAAAAGGC
>NW_027976399.1:0-205 GCF_054177405.1 Leptonychotes weddellii
TGATGTGCTCACTCACCCACCATTGGAGAAGGAAAATCCTCCCCCCCTTTTTAGCTGCCATTCTGATTGGCCTGCATTCTGCTTTCCAGCAATATTCGCTGGCAATTCAAGGATTTCTCTATTTTCTGGTTTATATATAGTGCCCTGCTACTTCTCTCTGTTTCCCCTAATTCAGATGTTGCTAACATACAAGGTTTCCCCCAAT
>NW_027976400.1:0-205 GCF_054177405.1 Leptonychotes weddellii
CTTTTTGACAAGAATAGGTGGTAAGATTTAGGATTTTGTCCTGATTCCAGGTTAGATAATTACAAATCACCTTACACAAACTTTCTTTTATTCATGATTATGATTTCTCCCTTCATTCCACTTTCCCTTCTAAAAATGGGCAGAAATTACTTAAAATTTTTATGTTTTATGGTTTGAATATCAAGGCCATGTAAAAATATCAGAT
>NW_027976401.1:0-205 GCF_054177405.1 Leptonychotes weddellii
AAACAAATACTGTTAAAATGTCTAAATTACCCAAAGGAATCTACACATTTAAGCAAACCCTATCAAATACCAACAGCATTTTTCACAGAACTAGAACAAACAATTCTAAAAAGTTGCATGGAACCACAAAGGACCCTGAATAGCCAATGCAATCTTGAAAAACAAAAGCAAAGTTGGAGGCTTCTCGATTCCAGATCTCGTTATA
>NW_027976402.1:0-205 GCF_054177405.1 Leptonychotes weddellii
CTCCCCATTGCCTAGCCCTTCCCTCATTAAGAATAGTACCATTGTTTATAGCAGCAATGTCCACAATAGCCAAACTATGGAAAGAGCCAAGATGTCCATCAACAGATGAATGGATAAAGAAGATGTGGTATATATATATACAATGGAATATTATGCAGCCATCAAAAAAACCCAAAATCTTGCTATTTGCAACGGACGTGGATGG
>NW_027976403.1:0-205 GCF_054177405.1 Leptonychotes weddellii
GGGGGTGGGAGGATGGGTTAGCCTGGTGATGGGTATTAAAGAGGGCATGTTCTGCATGGAGCACTGGGTGTTATGCACAAACAATGAATCATGGAACACTACATCTAAAACTAATGATGTAATGTATGGTGTAATGTATGGTGATTAACATAACAATAAAAAAACTCTTACGGGTTTTAATAATTTGTGAACTTGAAGATTTTAT
>NW_027976404.1:0-205 GCF_054177405.1 Leptonychotes weddellii
TTCTCCCCTCCAGCCCCTGTATATTTTGAAGCCTCTGCCCTAGTCTAGGCCCCCATGTTCCCCGATCTAGGTGCCTCCCCAAGTCTTCTCCTGCTCTCCCCAACCCCAGACTAACCATACTGCCCCATTGCCAAGAGAGTTCAAGTGACCCTGACACTCCTCTGCCCAAAGCCTGCTTAGCTCCCTGGTGCTCTTGGAATGAAGG
>NW_027976405.1:0-205 GCF_054177405.1 Leptonychotes weddellii
AAAAGGTAAGATTATCCCCTCAAATAAGGAGGCCTCCTGATAAGGGGGTGCCTGGACTTGGAATGCAGATATGCATCCCTGGAGCAGGTCCAGGGAGGCCTGAGTCCTTAAAGGCAAGTCCCTCAGACAACTGTGATATACCGAGTTTTTACATTGAGGCTGCAGTGAGGACATTACCCTCTTTCCATGAAGCCTGCCTCGCAAA
>NW_027976406.1:0-205 GCF_054177405.1 Leptonychotes weddellii
TCCTTCTGGCCCCTTTTCAATGTATTTACCTACATATTTATATACATATGCACATACCTAGGATTCTTTTTTTAAAAAATTTTTTTATTGTTATGTTAATCCCCATACATTACATCATTAGTTTTAGATGTAGTGTTCTATGATTCATTGTTTGTGCATAACACCCAGTGCTCCATGCAGAACGTGCCCTCCTCAATACCCATCA
>NW_027976407.1:0-1100 GCF_054177405.1 Leptonychotes weddellii
AAGGGATAACTCTGCAGTCAACTCTAACATGAAAGAGAAAAACCAAGAAGCAATGAGAATGTGGTCATGATATGGGGTTCTTATTTCTTAGTAAGATCAGGCACATGTAAGTATTTGGCAGTCTTGGTTAGAAAAATGCACTAAAAATGTCATGCAGTTTATGTTGGACTCCTCACATGAGCAACCGACTTTCCTGGATCATGAGGCATAATTAAATACTCCAGAGTATAAAATTCATAAGGCATCACAAAAGACTTCAAATAACCAATGCAATCTTAAGAAAAAAATAACAAAGCTGGAGGCATCATACGTCCCAATTTCAAACTATATTACAAAGCTATCATAATCAAAACAGTATGGTATTGGCATAAAAACAGATGCATAGATCAATGAAACAAAATAGAGAGCCCAGAAATAAACCTACACTTATACAGTCAATTAATTTTCAACAGAGGAATCAAGAATATACAAGAAGGAAAAGATTATCTCTTAATAAATCATATTGATAAAACTGGATATCCATGTGCAAAAAAATAAAATGAGACCCCCATCTTATACAATATACACAAATCAAATCAAAATGGGCTAAAGACTTGAATGTAAGACCTAAACCATGAAACCCTTAGAAGAAAACATAAGGAAAAAACTCCTTGTCATTGATCTTGGCAATGATTTTTTGGATCTGACACCAAAAGTAAAGGCACAAAAAGGAAAAATAAACAAGAGGTACTACATCAAACTAAAAGCTTCTGTTCAGCAAGGGAAATCATCAAAAAATGAAAAGACAACTTACAGAATGGGGAAAATATTTGCAAACCTCATATCTGATAAAGGGTTAATATTCAAAATATACAAGGAAGTCCTATAATTCAATAGTGAAAAAACAAATAACCCAGTTTAAAATAGGCAAAGGACCTGAATAGACATTTTTACAAAGAAAACATACAAATGGCCAACAGAGATTTGGGTAACTGTGAAGCGGGGGAGACCCTGGCCAGGCCAAGGCTGAGGACACTGGATCTCATTGTCCTCCCAGTCTTTTGATCCCTTCCCTCAAACCCATCAATAAAATGGTCTTTCCAAACGAACAAACAGACAAC
>NW_027976408.1:0-205 GCF_054177405.1 Leptonychotes weddellii
TTCCTTCCTTCCTTCCTTCCTTCCTTCCTTCCACTGTAGCATGAGGCAGCTACCTCCGTGGAACCTGCCAACAAACCCCAAGACACAAAATGGAATTTGCAGACCCCTGCTGCCTCTTCCGCCTAGAAATCGATCATTGTTGTTGTTGTTTCTATTTACCGACTGCTTACTCGCTCTGGCTGAAACACTGTTTGCATCGCTTTCC